>NC_142947.1:16829394-16856894 GCF_046866305.1 Octopus bimaculoides
GTGTGTGTGTGTGTGTGTTAGCGTGTCAGTGTGCGTGCGCGCAAGCGTATGTGTGTGTGCGTAAACCTCAACAGTCAACACATACATAGAAATTAACATTGACAACCCACATAACCATATTAACCGCATGCGAACATGCACATATACATGCATATATATATTATTTATATACACACACAAAAACACACACATATATACATACGTATATCTGTATGTATATATATATATATATATATATATATATATATATATATATATATACATACGTATATACATATATACCTATATATATATATTACCTATATATATACATATATATATATATATATTCACATACACACACACACACACACACATACATACATATATATATATATATATATATATATATATATATATATATATATATATATATATATATACATACATATATATATATATATATATATATATATATATATATATGTATATATTCATATATATACATATATATATTCATATATATACATGAATATGTATATATATATATATATATATATATATATGTGTGTGTGTGTGTGTGTGTGTGTGTGTATAAGCGCATGCACATAGTTCATCATACTAATCTACATTATATCCACATATGCATACACACCAATACTCATTTCCACACATACATTCTAACACACATATATGCTCTTGCATACGTATACACACATACACCCAGAAATACACTTTTATATTTACACGCAGATGCACACACAAACACACACTCAAACACACACACACACACACACACACACACACACACACAGAGAGAGAAAAGATGCAAAACATACCCAGATATACTTACATGCATACTCATACATACATACATCTTCATACAGACATGACCCACAAACAAATAAACTTACGGAAGACTCGGGCAACATACACGCATATACACACATACGTGTACTTGTATATAAACATATACGCACTTTCACGACATATATATGTTTTGTCACATACATGCGTACATTGACAGACATTCATAAACACAACTGAAAAAAGTCAGGACATACAAATTGAGGCACACGCATATGCAGAACACATACATACATACATACATACATACATACATACATACATACATACATACATACATACATACATACATGCATGCATGCATACATACATTGACATAAGCTTCTTTACCCTTTGAATGTCAATGTGGAAGATCATCGTTTTGTTTTATGGAAGATAGAAGTTGATGAGATGGGTGGAGAAAGCGGGCAGTGAAAGCGTGTGTTCGTGTAGTGGGGGTTAGGATGTGCATGCGTGATTTAGAGGTGATAAAGACGGGAAAAAAAGGAAGTCCAGTTGATATCAGATATATACATAGATATGTACCCACACACACAGACACACACACACACACACGCACGCACGCACGCAAACACACACAGTCATTTTTTTAATTAATTTAATGGGCAGAATAGAAAAGTGTATACACTCATGTATTCTCTTGCTTGTTTTACCAAACTCGTATATATGGCGCAGTTGTGGCTGTGTGGTAAGAACTTTACTTCCCTACCACAACCTTCTGAGTTCAGTTTCACTGTATAGGACATTACGCAAATATCTTCTATTATAGTCCCGTGTCAACCAAATCCTTGTGAATGGGTTTGGTAGACAGAAACTGAACGAAACCCCCCTTTTATATATGTATGTAGCCTTGTGTCCTCTGCTACCACTTAACAGCCGGTGTTGGCATGTTTACGTAGCAGAGGTTCGTAACATAACGGTTCAACTGAAAGAAAATTATTCAAAGCGGCGCTCCTGCAAAGATTAAAATAAGTAAAAGTGTGTGTGTGTGTGAGAGAGAGAGTGAAGGTGCGTGGCTTAGTGGTTAGGGAGTTGCATTCATGATCGATAGATTTTTGTTTCGATTCTTTGACTGAGTGATGCATTGGTCTTGAACAAAACACTTCATTTCAGCTGGCAAAAAATTAATAATCCTGCGACAGACTGGCGTCTCGTCCAGCGATAGACAATACATATCACAGAATTCAGGAAACCTGCCTGATGAGCCTTTGATCATTTGGCCTAGTGCCAATGTTAGAACTTCACTACAGTAGCAAGAGTGTCCACTAAAGTTCACTTTGCCTTTTATGTAGTATCTTTTCGTTATAGGTGCAGGTGTGCTTGTGTGAAAACCCGGAAAATACTAACAAGCACACATGATTATCACATGAACAGTGACGTAGACTATCTCTGCCTAAAATGAAAACTAGATGGCAGAGTCTTAACATCGATCCAAAATGCCTTTGAATGTAGTATCATATCCCTTTGGCAACCTCCTTTAACCACCAAGGGTCGAATTGCATCCCTTGACCAAGTTTGCATACATCCCATATAATATGAATTACAGAATCAAAAGAATACTCAATACATGATATATAGTGTATAGCAAGAAATATACCCCCTTTTCAAGTGAATAATTAAATACAGTTCATAAGGCTTGAAAGGTAGCTCCATGAGCAGCATTCCTGATAACCTTAAATATATGGCCTTAACCTTAAATACCGATGAGATATGATGTTGTAGCTAGGACACCATATGATGAAATCCGTCGAAGGATAACCCCGAGGACAAAGAAATAAGAACTCACAGTAAGGTAAAAAGCCATAGCCACTTATAATAAAAAGGAGTATTGGTGGAATGTCTTAGCGAAAACCTCAATGAAATGTAAGCACAACAAATCTGATATAACGATTTGTGTACAGTTGTGGAAATTAGCTGTCCAGAAGATGTTAACATAAAGCTGAAGATCAGTGAAAAAGAGAATACCTACGCTGAACCATTGAGAATTCTACAGTTACGCTATCCAGTTTACAAGTTCAGGTTTATACCTGTAATTATTGGGGCCTGGGATATGTAACACACTGCCTGAATTCCAATCTTGATAAATTAGGCTTCTCAAAACCAGAAAGGAGAAAGCAAATTCGAAGACTACAGATCCAATCCATCACTGGAACTGTAAAAATCTGTAAAACTTTCTAGAAGTTTATCATTTTAAAATATATGAGCATGTTTAGATATGCAACTATATGCATGAGAATACATGCATAAAACAAAACATACAACTCTGCATACATACATACATACATACATACATACATACCCTGTTGATGTTGAAATTACAATGAAGGCGCATTGGATCTAGTTTAGAAACCGATTCTTTCTCTATTGGCAAGAAATCTTGAAATAAAACTGAAAAATTACATGCATATATACATGTGTGTATTGTTTTTTTTTTGTTTTTTTTTTGCGTTCGCGTATAGAGAAAGAGTTAGTGAAGTATATAGAGAAGGAAACCACACACATACGCTCAAACACACCCTGACACTCTTCTACCTCACTAATCTTTCTCCACTGCATTTCTACCGTCTCTCTCTCTACTCCTAGAATCTATTCTCTCTCTCTCAGTCTTATTCTCTGTCTCTCTGTCTCTCTGTCTCTCCCCCCTCTCTCTCTCTCTCTTTCTTTCTTTCTCTCCTACCTCACGCCTCTCTACTATTCACGGCTTCAAGTGAACATTCTAGAAAAGTCAAAGAATAATTGGGTGTTATTTGGGAATGAGAAAACTACCGAAATATGAGTGTAAAGATGTCATAATTCAAAACTGGTATTTAGTGATGGTGTGGTGCTGGTAGCTCTCTGTTGTCGGGGTGGGTAGTAATAGTGGTAGTGGTAGTGGTAGTGGTTGTGGGGGGTAGGTAGTTGTGTACATAGTAGCTCTTAGTTGTGGTGGTGGTGGTGGTGATGGTGATGGTGGATTATGATTGTTTGTGTTGGCAATAGTAGTAGTTGTGATGTTTGAGCTGGTGGCGGTGGTGATGGTAGAGGTGGTGGTAGTGGTCGTGGAGGTAGTGCTGGGGGTGATGGTGGTAGGGGTGGTGACGGTGGTAGGGGTGGTGACGGTAGTAGGGGTGGTGACGGTGGTAGGGGTGGTGACGGTGATAGGGGTGGTGGTAGTGGCGGTGGAGGTAGTGCTGGGGGGGTGATGGCGATAGTGATGGCGATAGTGGTGGTGATGGTGGTGGTGGTGGTAGTGTGGTGGTGGTGGTAGTGATGGTGGTAGTGTAGTGGTGGTGGTAGTGATGGTAGTGGCGGCGTTAATAGTAGTAGTAATAGTATCTGGTGGTAATATTGGTGGTTGTTGAGGCTTTTGTGGTGGTGGTGGTGGTGGTAGCGTTAGTAGTAGTAGTAGTAATTATAGTAGCAGCAGCAGCAGTAGTAGTAGTAGTAGTAGTAGTAGTAGTAGTAGTAGTAGTAGTAGTAGTAGTAGTAGTAGTGGGTTGGGGGTAGTGGTGGTGGCACGGGCGCCGGCGGTTGTGATTGTTCTTCTGGTTCTGATGGTAGCATAAAGCTGTATTTCTTGTTTAGCCCAAGGTCTGTGGTGATTGGGTAGGTCTATGATCAAAGGCATTCCAGCGTTTGATCATAGATTTCCCAATGTGTCTGTTGTTTTAAAAATGCAAATATTTCATGGAATTTGGCTGCTATTTCTAGTACTGAGGGTCCCTCGTGGACAGGCCGTAGTTGTGAAGTGTTGGTGGTTGAGGTGACAGCAAGAAAGGTGAATCTGGGTGATGGTTGTGATGATGTGGCTAGTTATGGTGGTGGTGGTGGTGGTGGTGGTGGTGGTGGTGGTGGTGGTGCTGCTGCTGCTGCTGCTGCTGCTTCTGCTGCTGCTGCTGCTGCTGCTGCTTCTGCTGCTGCTGCTGGTGACTGCGATAACGATCGTGGAGATAATCACCGCGGCGGCGGCGACAGCGGTAGTGGTGGCGACGACGGGTGGGTGGTGGTGGTGGTAGTGGTGGTGGTGGTGGTGGTGGTGATGGTAGTTGTGGTGTTAGTACTTGTAGTAGAGTCAAATATGATGTCCTTCATTGACAGAAGGCAATAGGTAAGTGCGTATATATGTGTGTGTCCATGTGAAAACAAGCATGATTCTGTGGCTGGGTCTATATTTCTATGTGTTTATGCGTGTGGGTAAAACTATGTCGTTTTGTGACTAACTCTAAGTGTGCGTTTATGTGTATTTGTGTAATATGTTCGTATATGTAGGTTGTTATGTTTTGGTTTATTCAAGAGAAAGTGGAGAGATCTTTTAGTGAGATTCATGCGGCGAATGCTCAGTTTAAATATCCTTTAAATTGACATGCATAGAGAAAACCTGAGCAGAGATGGAATTCCAGAAAACTGACATTCCGGGACGCAGTACCCGACATTATGACACTGTATTAGAGATGAGAGGAAGAGGGGCAGACATTTGGGTGTCGTGTGGGTCTGAGAAGTGATGGTACGAATCTAGCCAGTTCCAAGCAGCCGAGACTTAATGTAATAGAGATAGAATCGTAAGCTCTTTTGACAGAATGACCTGTGGTATTTGTTCAGGACCTCTACGCTATGAGTTCAAAGCCTGCCGAGATCAACTTCATCTTATCATCCTTTCAGGGATGATCAAATAAAGAACAACTTCAAGGCGGCGGATTGGTAGAACTCTTTGGAGTTCTTGGGTGGTAAAGCTTAATCCGACGCTCGTTTCAACACCGCGTATGGATGTGTGTATTTGTGTGTACTTGAAAGCATTTGCATCTGTGCAATTGAACATGAAGTTGTGCTTGTGTGTATAGACGAGTATTCGAGTGTGTGTATGGTGCATGCATATATCCATGTGTATGCAAGTATTGTGTGTTATGATTGTGTGTGTTGTGTGTGCGTGTGTGTGGGTGGGGTGTAGATATGACCTGTGATCAAAATCAGCAGCATTCAATGACTGAAACAAGTAAGAGATAAAAGATACTGCAACTAGGATTGCATTATTTAACATATCATTTCTCTCTAACATGGGTCTATGTCTGTTTTGTTTTTGAGATCGAACAACCACGCAGAAGTTCTGTTTGAGTTGATGTTTGTGGCCGTGTCAATTACACCAGTTGTAGTTAAAAAACACACAAAGAAACAAGATATTAGTTCCTTCAGGGAAACCAACAAACGCCTTAGATTCGATTATAGGCTTATGACAGGAATATTTGGAAGTTGAAAACACCTGGGAATTGAAACGAGGCTGCTAAGTTTTGATATTCAGGATTTGTGTTTGGGATCAGTGACGTCACTCATTAGCCAATCTGATCCCTAGCTGGAGTCACTGTGTCAACACAAACGCAATTCGCCTAAATATTGATCACGTCACCAATGAATCTGATCATTTGAACATCTGATAAACAGAATGTGATCAATAAATTGTTCTTTTGTTACGACATTTGTCTTGAACAGACATAAACTAATAAATAGGACTCTTTTACTACCAGCAGACAGTGTACTCTGACTCTCATGCTGCTAAATACAACCACTTATCTTTCTGTTTCATCCTTGTTGTGAATACCTGTTCAGTGGTTCGTTGTAACGAGATCCCATATTTTGTTAACGATAAAGAAATATTTTTTCGCTTAAATATCTCAAGAGAATTTGTATTCATTTGATCTACATCAACACGATGCTGGATCATAACACAGTTCACGCATCCAGAGAAACATCTTATCGTATGTAACAGGCTGATGCAAGTTTAAAAATCTTGTCTTAGAATGTCGATTATTACACAAAACACATCATACGACCCGCAGTTCTAGATCCACTTTCAATGTCACAGGCCACCTCACTTATAACTTTAGATATATGGTATTAAATACCAACTCTGTGAATTATTATTGTACATAGAAGAAACCGGTCGTATGCTAGCTGACAAGTCTATAGAGCAATTATTGAGAGTCAGCATAACTGCAAACGATTGCTTAAATTCATTGCCAGTTAGTTCAATTCTCACTGGCCACTCTCACCTCCATCTTGTGGTTTGTGGTCTCCTATACTACCATGGCACTTCTATAATATGACTTCTTCATGAAAACGTTTAAAATACCGTTTAGAGACTACCGCTCCTAAGTGGGTTACTGAAATGACAATAATCGAATAGTTTTCTTATAACCACCCCTAACCCCAACCCACACAGACACGCACACATGTACATTCGCACAATCACTCTTGCACTCAGCTATCACAACGTCTATGACGACTTGTTTACACCAAAACAAAGTTGTGTCTACCGACACTCCCTCATTCGTACATCCGCTCAACCAAGCAGATGTGACATATCAATACCATACTCGTGCACATTTGCATCTGTTATGTCAATTTCACTTACCAAATACCACTCCCCATTCACAGATAGCCTTCTTTCATACGCAAACAACCCCCCCCCCTCTACTCATTCACTTAATTCTTTTTGCAGATGGCTGACACTAACTCATCCACAGCATATTTATATCCTGCCAGAAAGCATACAATTTACCCGCTTTCCTTCTGCCATGGCTAACAAGATGGTTCTTTTAAAAATACGCATTTTGTTCTACTGATATTTTCTTTTTATTCTCTTCTTCTCGGCAATACTAAACTGATAAAGGACAAAATATCTGCAACATCACCGTTTGCTTTTTCCTTCACATCACTTTTGAACTGCTGCTCCTTTTCGTTTCCCTTCTTGTTTAACTCAGCTCATAATTTGCAACCATTTTCTATTGGGCAGTCAATTCAGTATTCCTTCTGAATATGTTTATGGATAATACATACATACATGCATACAGAGAGACAGAAATACATGCATACATGCATACATGCATACATGCACATATGCACACAGACACATACATATATGTATATAAATATGGATTACGAAGGGGTGCTGAAAAGTCACAGGCTTTGAGTAAAAGAAAATATAGGAGGATCAGTTAATTAAGATTTTATTCTAAATATTACCCATCTCAGATTCACACAATTATTGCAGTAGTCCTTCAGGTTTTTCTAAGCCCTGTAAAAGAACTCGGAAGGTTGAGTCTCCCACCAGGCCTTTCGCGATACCATTAAAGCCAGGAACCCTTCAGCATGCCCCGTGTATATATATATATATATATATATATATATATATATATATATATATATGGGAGAATATACAAAAAATAACAACAGACGAGGACAGGTGGTGTAAATAACAAAAGTATATATTAGTATGACGCTCGGGAATACGGAAAGTCTTTGACGTTTCGAGCTACGCTCTTCAACAGAAAGAATACGGAGACAAGGAGAAAAACACGGAGAAAAAAAATTGAATAGTGTTCAGTCAACGGTCAATCGGAAAAATATCAACGTAGAAAATGCTAAAATAATTTTATAAAAAACATTTCAGTACCGGTTTCAGTCACTGAGACCTTTTTTTAATTATATGTATGGAAAACAATTAAATTTTGGAAAAATTAAAAGAAAAGTTTTTTAAAAGAATATTTATAGTAAAGGATAACTAGTCTAAGAAAATAACATTCTTCCACTTCTCTAGGGACCAATTCTGTAGGTTTTTTCTGAAATCTAAACGCTTTGCAACGTTTGTTTTTGAAAGTAGTGGTTTTCTGATTGCAGCCCTCCCGTGAAATCTGGCCTTGTGCAGCTCCCGGCGAACAGTTTTTGTGGATACGGGGTTCCCGAGGGGGTCATTAAGCTCTGCAGTAATTTTGGGAGCTGTACTTTTGTGATCCTTTCTAATAATTCGCGTAAGAGTCCGACGGTCCCTATCTGAAAGTTTTGGTTCCCTTCAAGCGTTTTGTTTCGACGAGGAGGTTTTTCCTTCTTTTTCAAAGGCTGTCATTACGTTCGAGACTACTTCTTGATACACCAAACATTTCGGCTGTTTTCGTTACACTAGCGCCTGCCATACGAGCACCAAGAATTTGACCTCTTTGAAAATCCGATAGATCTGTCATTTTAATGAATTTTAATTGCCTTTTTCTGATGATATCTGAAAAGAAACAGCAATTTTAGCAAAACATACTAAGCAACACTAATAATAAATATAAAAAACATAAAAATAAACAAGCTTTTGACGGTTTTATAGATATTTCAAAATTATGATGCTATGATGCTAGGTGTTTCCATTATTTTGTCCAAACCCTGTATATATATATATATATAAATTTTGATCAGGTTTCTAAGCAAAAATAAGAGAGAAAGTGATTTATTCAAACAGTGATATAATTACCGTTTCGTTCCAATATCTTCTTCCACCTTGTGGGCAGATCCACTATTCCATGCTCAAAGAATTTCCTGTCTTTACTAGTGAAAATCTCTTCGAGGTGAATTTATACGTCCTCTTCGGGGTTGAAGGTCTGTCCATTGAATGAATTTTGAATAGACCGAAATCCGAAGGTGCAAGATCAGCTGAATATGGATGTATATAAGTGTATACGACACGAAAATTTTATGGAGACTACAGATATTTTCTAACACACATAAAAATAAATTTATGTAATATGCTATGTGTTATGTAATTTTCTTCCTTCATGGAGACTGCAATGAATATAAGCCAACTATCTTCAGACTTCGATATTTGGATATAACCCCATAAATTTATTCAAGAATGCTAGAAATTCTATCTTATAAAGATTAAATTGTTTGATATACTCTCTGGCATGACATAGTTTACATAACAAGAATTTGTTATTTCACAAGGCCTTATTATGAATAAACATTCGTACACACACACACACACATATATATATGTGTGTGTGCGTGTGTGTGTGTGTGTGTGTGTGTGTACGTGTGCGCGTGTGAGTGTGTGTACGTGTGGGTGCGTGTGTGTGTATATATATTGTATGGAGATAGCTAGATAGATTAGATAGATAGATAGATAGATAGATAGATAGATAGATAGATAGATAGATAGATAGATAGATACATAGATAGATAGATAGATAGATAGATAGATAGATAGATAGATAGATAGATAGATAGATAGATAGATTGATAGGTAGATAGGTAGATAGATAGATATATATATATATATATAGATAGATAGATAGATAGATAGATAGATAGATAGATAGATAGATAGATAGATAGATAGATAGAGGTAAGTAGGTAGCAGTTAATGAAGTAATGAATGAAGTATGCAAAATTTCTTCAATGAAATATCGTTTGTGTCTTTGGTGCAGCTTATTGTTTTAGCATTTCATTCTACTATTGCTGGCAAATGTGCTTCTTGGCAATGCTAAGTGTAACTGAGGATGAAGAATTATGGCACTGGGTGTGCTTTATCTGCCAAAATAAAATCGAATCAAAGCTTTCTGAAGAATACCAACACATCGATTTTGTTGAGTTTGTATCATCCTGGACATGAGTCCACTATCACGGAAGCTAGCAGTTTCGAGCCTGTTTTCAGATGACAATAAAAATGTATGAGCAAATTATGCAACTTGCAGTATCTGAATCGTTAAAGTGGAGATTACGTCTATCCATCCATATTAGTATATTTATATCTATATCTATTTATCTCTCAATGGGTGTGTGTTGGGGATGGGAGTATATATATTATACTCTTTTTTTTTGTACTCTTTTACTTGGTTCAGTCATTTGACTGTGGCCATGGTGGAGCACCGCCTTTAGTGTGTTTGTGTGTGTCTGTGCACGCGCGAGTATGTATATACGCTTGAATACATAAATGCATATAACTAAACTAGACCTTTAAGATTCACTTATGAAATAAATATACATCTCTTTCTCTCTCTCTCTGTCACTCTCTCTCTCTCTGTCTCTCTCTGTCTCTCTCTGTATATGTGTATACATAGAAATGTATTTATATATATATATATATATATATATATATATATATATATATATATATATATATATTTATATATATATGTGTGTGTGTATATATATTATATATAATCAATGCGTGTGCATGTTTGTAAGTATGCTTGCATGCATGTAGTTATGTATATATGTAGGAATATACCCTTATGCTTCCTTCTTTCGAATACGAAACTGATTAGAAATTGTAATTGTACCCTTTTAAACACCTGCCACTTACTCCCACCCTTCTACTGTGACCCCTCTATATCCTATTTCAGTATTAACTACTTCTCCCGACCACTATCCACATCTCTACTCTAATTCAAATCCTGACCAATGCAGTTCATTTTTACCGTCTTCTTTTCATAATCTTTAATCCTTCTCATGGTGATTAATCCCAACCCATCCTTTCAAAGCAGTGAAAGAAACTTTAACCCTATTCGTGGTTTTTATCTTTTAGTTTAAATAAGCCCTCATCAGTAAAATTTTTCTCAAAGATTTATCATTGCACACGCATTGAATTCTTCATTCAAACATTGTTCGCTGTTTTTATGAATTTTGAAACATCTAACATTTAACTGTGTATGAGAAAAGCGAAACACGATACAAACGAACTCAAGCACTTGAATCCTTTCATCAGTTGTCGACCAACCAATCATCATAATTTCGACACACGTTGTACGCGTATGTGTGCGTGTGTATGTATATAGGTGTGTACATATGTGGATGTTTGTATATGTCTTTATGTCTATATATGTGCATAAGGGAATCTATCTCGGGAAGTGTATGTGTATACATGTGCGTCTCAGTGTGTTTGTGCATGTTCTTATATGTATGAGTGTGTGTGTGTGTGTGTGTGTGTGTGTGTGTGTGTGTGTACATATATGCGCGTGTGTGTGCGCGTGGGCATGTAATTCTATGCCTTGTAGAATTAGCAGAGATCTTTGGCTTACTTCTCTTGGTTCATTTATTCTTGTATTAAGTCCGCTTTCTTTCACTGTTTATTTTGTTTTGTTTTGTTTTCTTTCTTTCTTCAGTATTTATTCACCCTGGATATGAGGACACAACGAATAATTGTTGCTCAAACTCATTTAAAGTTTATCAAAAACATCGGTTAGAATAAATTATTCTAATTAGGTTTACAAAATTTCTTGACAAAGATGTAATTATGAATTATAGCTAACAATTAGTTCAAGTATGTGGTTTGGTATTACTCGAGTGTTTGGTTCTATACATAGTTTGGAATTATGTAACATTAGAATAAACGAAGCGACTCTTGCAGATTGTGAAACCAACCACTGCATTTCCATGAATTTCCACAGCAACATGAAATTACGAAAGTTATATCAACCTTGTTTACGGAGTTAGTGAGGCTTGATGCACATGTAACGTACACTCCTGCACAGCAGGCACCTCACAGTCGATCCAACAGATTCAGACAGACAGATATATGCACCTACACAAGCACACACACACACTGCTACACACAGATATACGTGCAGAGGCTCGTAACTCACCTACGCATGTACGAATTCGCACACACACGAGCTAAAAGTGTGCCGTTCTATGTATGTATATATTTATATGCATATATATGCATGTATATGCATGTGTAAAGGGCAACAAGCTGCTATAAGGCTAGAAAAACTAAGACCCAACAACATGTGTGTTCATATATATGTATATATATATATATATATATATATATATATATATATATACATATATATACTTATATATATATATATATATATACATATATATATACATATATACACAGATACATATACATATATATACATATATATCTATATACATATATAGATAGAGATATACATATGCATATGTATGTATGCATTTATATATGTATATATACATATACGCATAGATATATATATATATACACACATATACATAAACATGCATACATATTTATATATATAAAATATAAATTCATGCATATATACATCTACATACATACGTGCATAGATAGATGCATGCATATTTGAATACATATATACATACATACAGACGTGCGAAGAAAGTTTAAATGCAAAAGGAGTAGTATTCGATATCTCAAAAAGTAGGGTGTGGTATATTTTTAATAGGGTACTTGTGTATAAATAACCTATTGAAAAATATATGCATTCGTTTATTCTTTTTTTTTATTTGTTTCAGTCATTTGACTGCGGCCATGCTGGAGCGCCGCCTTTAGTCGAGCAAATTGACCCCAGGACTTATTTTTGTAAGCCTAGTACTTTTTCTATCCGTAAATTTTGCCGAACCGCTAAGTTACGGGGAAGTAAGCACACCAGCATTGGTTGTCAAGCGATGGTGGGGGGGACAAACACAGACACACAAACACACACACACACATACACACACACATATATATACATATGTATACGTATGCATATTAATGTATGTGTGTGTATACGTTCGTGCATGTATGTGCATGTGCATACATATATTTATACATAGATGCATACACACATATTTCTAGAGAAAGAAAAGGGGTAAAAAGAGTGATACACTCATGTGTGCACAGTAACATTTGCATACATGGCTCTGGCGACTTTCCTATCGTTCATAAGGTAGATAACGAGATACTGAAAAACACAGAAGCAATTAAGAAAAAAATATAATAAGTAAAATATAAATATTGACATAGGGAGGAAGGTGGTGGGGGGGATGGGTAAGACGATGTTACTCTTCATAATTTGACATCATACTGATTTTTATCGTATACTCATTAGTTGATGTAAAACCGGAAATACACACTACCGCCATTCTTATTCACATACTCTTTAGCTTTCACTGTACGCTGTTATTGATGTCGTTGTTTGTTCGTTTGTTTGGTTGGCTGGTTGGTTGGCTGGCTGGTTGGTTGGTTGGTTGGTTGGTTGGTTGGTTGGTTGGTTGTTGCTGCTGCTGCTGCTGCTGCTGCTGCTGCAGTTGTTGTTGTTGTTGTTCTTTTTGTTGTTGTTGTTGTTGTTCATGATGATGATGCAGATGATAAGCAGTTCCGATTCAGATCTGAAATCAGCCAGGAGCACAGCAACATTATTTTCAGAGATAGTGTATATAGGATTACATTACCCAATGTGTCCATTCTCTTTGTTGCTTTCGTTTTTATTTGTTTCCTTTTTGTTGTTGTTTAACCTAAGACCACTTCTGATCCACAAACATACCCATATATCAACAATGTTCCCGCTTTCTTATGTCATTGTATATCAAGGACTACATTATATAATGTATCCTTTGTTTTACAAGACCGTAAGGTATATAAAAGAAATGTAGCTACTATTTTTATCAGGGTGACTAACTACGTAAAGACTCTACATAATCGTCGGGCCTGCTAGATGGGTCTTTGAAGAAGACTTGACTGATGTTTCTATTTGGCTCAGTGACCTCGTGATCCCAATATGGTTACATTCGTTTAATCAATGATCCTAAGATAAACTCTAAGGCTGTAATATGGCAAAGTCGTATATATATATATATATATATATATATATATATATACATATATATATATTGTTGTACTTGGGGATGGTCATATTGCCAGTTTAGCCAATAAAAACACACGCACTGTATATTTGGTGTTAATTTGCTTCAGCTTTATATTACATTAATCTTAATCTTATTTCGGCCAGAGTTCTTTCGTCACACTTCTGTGACCTCATCAGTGGTCCTTTGTTTCCTTCTTTCTTATGTGTGTCTCACCTTGCTAACTATCAGCCATTTAGTATTTTGTATTCCTATTGTATGTGTCTACGCATGCGTGTCTTTCAATGTGTCTGTGTGTATGGGGAGTGTCTGTATCACCTATATTCTCTGTTAATATATATATATACATATATATATATATATATATATATATATATACATATATATATATATATATACATATATATACATATATATATATACATATATATATATATATATATACATACATACATACACACACACACACACACACACACACACACACACACACACACACACACACACACACACACATATATATATATATATAGATATATATATATATATATATATATAACCCATAATGCATGCGTGGACATACAATAGACGTGTGTGTGGTTTCTGGCAGAAGTTCTAAATAGAAATGAAACCAGTTGAACCGATATTTCTCTTTCTGCTGACGGAAATGTGTCTTTTATTCCCCCCCCCCCCCGCCTCACCATATTTCATCTTTTATTTGTGACAGTCATTTAGCTGCGGCCATACTAGGACATCGCCTTGAAGAGTTTAGCCGAACAAATCTACCCACTACATATTTTTTTGAAAGTGTGGTACTTATTCTTTCCTCTTTACCGAGTCACTAAGCTAAATGCATCTAAACAAACCAACACCGGTTTTTATCACCACAGACAACAACAGCAAAAGCACCACTAACATTAACCATCAACCAAGGGTCTTTAATTCCCCCTCAAATTAAATTGTACCATCTTCCAAAAAGAAGAACACATTGTATAATGTAGTTCTGTATAACTGTAATGAGTGGTGGTCATAGCTGAAAAGCTTTTGCACAAGGCTATCAAACAGAATTGACCCAGGGCTGAACAACACCAATGCAACAAGACTAAGATCACTAACAGTAACACTGGCACCATCACCATCACTACCGAGACGCAAAAATAAACTTGTTGAACTACCAATCTCTCTTGTCCTCTCTCTCTCTCTTGTCCTCTCTCTCTCTCTTTCTATCTCTCTTTCTTTTTCTCTTTCTTTCGCTCTCTCTCCTTCTCTCTCTTTCCTCTCTTTCTATCTCTATCTATCTCTGTCTCTCTCACTCTTTGCCTCACTCTGCTTCTCCATCCGTTTGAATTTTTCACTGTCGTTCTATCATTCTCTCCCTCTCCTTCTCTCCTTTATTTTCTCTTTCACTACACAGCATTAAGAAATACAACAACAGCAACAACAACAACAGCTACCGCAACAGCAACTAAAACAACAACAACAACAACAACAACATATACAAGAAATCTGTTATCTAATGATGCAGACAAAAATTAGCCGTAACAAATTCTTGCTTTGTTCTCTTTCGGGACCAGTTGGTCACGCTAGACGTTTGAGCAACAAAATTCTTTAAACGGAAGATTTATTTTCCAACGAGTTTCTCTTGAATAAACCGGAGCTGAATGAGAGTCGGTTGTATTAAAATTATACGATTCGATTGTTAGGTTCACAAGTTAACCTTTCGGAGATATTTAGTTTAAGCTTAAAAAATCATTTTAGACCGAATACTTTTCGGAAAAAGTAAGGAATATGCTGTGTGGCTACAAATGTAATATTTTCATTTACTTATTGTTAGATTACTGAGAGGTAATATTGGTTTCAAATTTTGGCTCGAGGCCAGCAATTTCGGGGAGGAGAAAGTCGATTTTATCGACCGTAGTGCTACGAAGAAGGAATGAACAAGAAACAACGTACTTACTACCACCAATAAAAAAATATCTTTTTATTTATTTGTCTCTCTTTTTCTTGCTACGCAATTGGAGCTTATGCTGTTTAATAACAACCTCAAGTGTAAAGTCCGCACTTTAAAATCGCAAAACACTTGAAATTCGAAACGAAATAACCAGCATGTCGAAATAGTAACCTAGATAGTGTTCGCTTTTGAACCGCCCACGTATTTAATATCGTCTTCATTAAAGAGAGGTATTACACACACACGCACACACAATCAGACACTCCACCACACCCACACACACTCAGAGTACTACTTATGTGCATATATATAGGTATGTGTGTATATATACATATATATACGTACATGTGTGAGCGCGTGTATGTGTGTGTATATATATATATATATATATATATATATATATATATATATATATATATATATATGTATGTATATATATATACATGTGTGTGAGCGCGTGTATGTGCGAGTGTATGTGTGTGTACGTAAGTGTGTGAGTGTGTGTGTGTTTGTGTTTGTGTGTGTGTGTGTGTGGTTAAAATTCAGTGCTTTATTTGTTGTATGAAAACACCAAGCATTCAATTAAAGAACTCAATATTTACATACATTCACATACATTCGTATGTATATATATGCATACATACATGCATGTATGTGTATATACATATTTATTTGACGGGCTTCCTTCAGTTTCCGTTTACCAAATCCACTCAGAAGACTTTATTCGGCCCGAGGCGGTAGTAGAAGACCCTTGCCCAGGAGTGGCATGCAGTGGGACTGAACCTGGATGCATGTGGTTGGGAACCAAACTTGTTACTACACAGCCACGCCTGATAGATACATATATATATATATATGTGTGTGTGTGTGTGTGTGTGTGTGTGTGTGTGTGTGTGTGTGTGTGTGTGTGTGTGTGTGTGTGTGTGTGTGTGTGTGTGTGTGTGTGTGTTTTCATCATTTACTTTGTTTCGTTCATTAGACTGCGACCATTTTTTGTCAACTGTTTTAATGCATGATATCTATTTAATAGTCTCTTTCGCCGAACCACCAACACCGGTCAGTTGTCAAGCAGTGATGGTGGATAAAGACAGCCACAAAGGCGAGCACGCGCGCGCACACACGCATGTACATGCACCTGCACACACACAAATATGAAATCGAAACACTGAGTTTCCGGCTACAAAATCTACCCACAAATCTTTGGTCGGTCGAACCTATAGTAGATGACAGTCGCCCAAGGTGCCACGCGGTGAGATTGAAATTGGAACCATGTGGTTTGGAAGCAAACTTCTTACCACACAGTCATATGTATAAGTGTGTGTATGTATGTACATGTATATGTATTTGTGTGTTTGTATGCATGTGTGTGTGCGTGTGTGTGTGTGTATACATATATTTAGCTCAAATTTACAGAAAACAGAAGACGAAGACAGGTGTAGGAACAACAAGCAGGTGTATTAGTTTATCGCTTGGGAAATGAAAAAAGAACGGAGAGGTATATGTACATGCATATGTTTGAATGTATGTAGGGACGTACGTAGATCTGCTTCGTTATGGTTCACCTGGGATTAAACAAGAACATAAGCAACAACAGATTTAACTGTAATAGGCAAACCGTAACTAGAATGCCTCGAAAGAGACTCACCATGACTAGAATGCTTCCAACCATATCTGTTTAACCAGGATGAAGCAACGATGTATGCGTGTATACAACGTATAGATGATTTATTAAAAATCACTAAATTAACTGGCTAGCTAATTCGCTCCACGTGATCTCGGAAACAATTCAGAATTCCCGAAATATATTTCTCAGTCAAGGCGTAAAAGCAATCGGAGACAAACTACCAACATATAAGAATAGGTCATGACACTACAGCTTTTATATCAGAAAATCTTCACATTAACCCCGACAACATCTTTCTCTAAATGTGTCAATGAAGGGAGCGTTCACGAGTTCGATTAATAAATTGGGTATGATTGTTGACGTTCAGCAAACCGTGGTTCTCCCCTCTGACTTACATCCTCGGCACAGCAGTAATCAGTCCTTCTTAATTCAGAACTCTAGACAGCGCTGATTCCAATCAGTGCAACATGGAGAACGAGTAATTTGAAAGAACCTCAGATGCGTTTGTATATCTTTGAAAATGATTAGAAATTAGAAAAGATTAAATTGGTGCATGCCATAGACCGCTACGTATACATACATACATGTATATATATATATATATGTGCGTGTACGTATGTGTATGTGTATACACACACTCACACACGTACATATATATATATATATATATATATTTATATTTATATTTCTACACGCGTGCCTGCCCGACGCTGTTTAGTTAGCTTTGTAGTTGGGAATTGGTTAATGCCATTTGAAATGATATCCGATTGCTAATTCTATCCATTATCCTAATAAACGCATGCAGTGAGGAATGGAAAGTTTACCAGCAACAATAACAAGAAAAACGCAACGACAATAAACCATATGATCTTATGCTTTTTCTACACACACATACAGACAACCACACACACACCCATACACACACGAACACACACACACACATACACACCAAACTCAGGCACGTTTTATGGTAGTGTGTGTAAGTTATATAAGTATATATAAGTGTGTGTGTGTGTGTGTGTGTGTGTGTGTGTGTGTGTGTGTGTGTGTGTGTGTGTGTGTGTGTGTGTGTGTGTGTATCTGTAAATACATCTCCGAAGACCGTGCCACAACACTTGTTTTACAATGCCTGACAAATTTTGGCACAGGACCAGCAATTTTGGAGTAACGGATAAATCGTTGCATCGGTTCCAGTGTTCAACTGGTACTTATTTTATCGACCCTGAATGGATAAAAGGCAAAATCAACCTCCACGGAATTCGAACTCAGAACGTAAAGCACTTTGTCCGACGTCCTAACGATTCTGCTAAGCTCACTGCCTTACACATGTCTAGTATTGGTTTAACATTTCGGCACAAGGTCAGCAATTTTATGAAAAAGTTAAGTCGATTACATCTACCCCAGTGCTCAACTGGTACATCATTTATCGACACTGAATGAGACGAAAGGCTATGTCGACCTTGGCAGCATTTGAACTCAGAACACGAAGACGGACCAAATGCTGCTAAGCATTTTTCCCCGGAGTGCTAACGATTCAGCCAGCTCGCCGACCTACATTAGACTAATATTAGCAGAACAATCTTGTTAGAGTTACCGAAAGCAAATGTTGGAAACTTTTGCAGACGTAGTAGTAATGGTCGTGGTAGTAGTGGAGTTGGAAGCAGTGGCGGAGGTTGATTGTAGTGGTGGTGCTGATAATGATAATCACTGTGCCAATGATGATGGTGATAGTAATGATGATGTTGTTGCGGACGATGATGACGACGATAATGATGATGATGATGATGATGATGATGATGATGATGATGATGATGATGCAGAAGCCATTAGAAACAGGTTAAAGTAAATGTTATTAGTAAAACTGCCAAATGTGAATGTTTAAACGTAAAAGGGTTATTGTTAATTGCAAGGAAGGTAAGGGGATATCCTCAATGCATTAAGTATGTTAACACTAAACTATTGTTTTTCATATGGGTGACATCTGTGAATTACTGAACTTGTAAACAATTCTATTTTCGTATACCAACAAATACACAAACTTATGCATTTACTTAGAGATTATTATATCACTAAGAGAAAGCCATGTTTTACTAACGAGGTTAGAGTTATAAATAATGTAACATATTCAGAGTTATCTCCCGTATTTGTTGGAAAACAAAAACGCAAAATGATATTGTTTTATGTTTTTTTTTTTCAGGGAAAGCGGGTATTTTTTTTTTTTTTGACGGAGGGGTTCTTTTTCATCCCATAATTATGTTTCTGCTCAGTTTTTTTAAAATTCACTCTGTATTAAGTATGTCATAAATAAGTTGGTGAACAGTAAAGATCTGTGTTAGATGTAAATTGTAGAAGTGTCAGGTGCAACGCTTAAAGATAGCGGTTAGGTATAATGTTAAAGGTTAAAAAGTCAGTACTAAAAGCAGTATCAAGTTAAGTTATGAATATGTATGAATGTGTGTGTATGTATGTGTGTGTGTCCAAATAAGAAGAAGACAGAAAACATTATTTAACACATCTTTAATGCTTCGTTACAATTGTTTCTGTACCAACTCTATTTGCAACGACAGTTTGCGCAAAAATTCGAAGTGAACATTTACGTAGTTTCCTGTTTTAGACGTTAGAGAGGCACTTGCATCAAAGATGCGCAATCACATTGTCAGTCTTCCAGGCCTTGCTTTTTGGCATATATCGAGAGAGAACAAATAAATAAATAAATAAAAGTGTGCAAAAAAAATAATATGGGTGACATATGCAAAAATAAAAAAAAAAGCGAGAAAGCAAAAGGGGGAGATTTTCAGACGATGAGTATTTAAGTAACCCTAGTTGAAATAGGGATATTCTTTGTAGATGTGTCCAAGAATTGCTTATCCATGAGTGTGAGTTATAGGTAGCGCTCGGCCGAGCAAAGGGTATATAGTCTACAGATGATCTCCAGAGATTCTCGGTATGGAAGACACTTAGTAGTGCTCAAATGATTCAAACTTAAATTCCGATATATATATATATATATATATATATATATATATATATAGATGATGTAATACACGGATGATATATATGTGCATGTGTCATCCGTGATCGTCTTCTATCTAGTGCATATATATATATATATATATATATTTCCTTTCCTGAGCGTCCAATAATACTATCCATATCACGTCCTCATTTTGTTGTTTTTTTGTTTTTTGTTATTGTTTTTTTTAACTATATATATATATATATATATATATATATATATATATATATATATGATGACAATGATGGACTTTTCTGTCGAAGACAACGTATGAGTGTTCAACCTTTTTGTTGAATGATCTGCATAAATGATTTGCTTATAGTGATTAAATGTATGTGTTGTACATTCGAACACTCCATTAAATCGACGTTGCCTGAACAGATGCACTGTGTGCCACGCGTCAATTATCGAAATGATCGCAAAGCATCGTGAGATGAAGTGTTTTGTTCAAGAGGACAACGCACCATCCTGTGAAGGAATTGAAGCAAGGCTCTCGCGGTCGTGAGTGCAAAAGCCCTAATAATATCATCATTATTATGGACGTATCACTGGATTTACTTCAGGAATCCCTTCATGTCCGGGTAAAGTTTATAACATAGGAGGGAAAGAAAATGAAATTCACGAACTTCTTTACTTTTACTACGATCGTTTCGACCCATCATGCACCGGTGCTTCTCGGGTGAGATGCTGTACAAACAGTTGTGGTGGATCATAGGTACGTTTTGACAAAATACATGTGCACTTATGATGCAGCACAACTGTTTATACAGCATCTCACCCGTGAGATGACGGGTGGATGACGAACATTACAATGTGTTTTTGTAGTCATCTTCCTCTCAGTTGAACCAAGAAGGTTTCTTCGACAATGCCTTCAGGTCCAGTCTTCACATAAATATGTAGGCGTGCCCTAATATCTAATGAATTCATAACTGGGACTTTGACAGGTGTTACTACTCCGGACCAGAGCAGACCAGGGAATAAGTGTCTATGAGGTGATTCCCCATTCTTCAAAATCCTGGAATACTCGAGCCAGAGACCTAGTACATACATATGCATATATACGTACATATATATAAATATATACATATACATGTATGTATATGTATATATTTATATATATATAGA
Source organism: Octopus bimaculoides (assembly GCF_046866305.1). Lineage (NCBI taxonomy): Eukaryota > Metazoa > Mollusca > Cephalopoda > Octopoda > Octopodidae > Octopus > Octopus bimaculoides. The sequence goes on from NC_142947.1 coordinate 16,851,322, forward strand.
TCTAGCTATGTGTGTGTATAAATACACATACGCGCGCACGCACACATATATATACCCATTATATACACATTATATACACATATATCTATAAACACACACATATGTCGAAATAGATAGATAGATAAATAGATAGACAGATAGATAGATAGATAGATAGATAGATAGATAGATAGATAGATAGATAGATAGATAGATAGATATTCAAATCCAAATATATGCGACAGAAATCAACTCAGTAATGAGTATGACCAGCGCTTTCTCTAATAAACTGCAAAGCAATGCTGACTTTCTAGTTCAGTTGATTTGTAGCTTTTAACACAAGCTATGGTTTAATGGATCTTCGGTCGTTCTATCTGCTAATAATATCTATTTTCAGTTAACTGCAATGAATAAATGGCAATTAGCACTGTGACGAATGGAAATACAACGTTTATTACAAGATTGGCTGATATATTTCACTTCGTACGGTGACCATTTATTATTAGCATGTATTGGTTCTTATACTCTTGAGTGCCTTGTCGTACAAAAGCAAATTCGATTATAAGTTGAGCATTTGAAGGGATTATCGATATATGAACGTGTGTGTCAGTGTGTGCATTAGGCAGGTCCTATCTTTGTGCTATCAGTTGCAGTTATTTTCGAATTTTCCTCATCAATATTATCTTTTTTCAGATCAGTTTCAAGCAATTTGTATATCACAGCGTTGGTTTCAAAGAAGGATCTTTTTCCAGAACGTAATTCTCCATAGAATAGCTGCTTCGTAATTCTTTCATCTTCCATTTGATACCATAACAACTATCCACCTCTGCCTGCTCTGCTACTTGAGCTGTTCTCAGCTTATGATATTTGCTAATTCCAACACATCACTTTGCTCGCATAGTGTAAGATGTATGCAAAATTTGACGGAAGTAAATCCTTAACGAGACTATTTGTTAAAAAAGCTCCAGCTGTTTAACATAGTTTTGCATTCTTCATACAAAAAAATTTCTTCAGGCTAAAAAAAACAAACAAAAAGGAGTCTCTTTACGTTGTATAAATCGCTTTGTCTACTGGTCATCAACTGGACAGGCAGAATTCAAGTTGACTTTGTCAGTCTTCAAATTCATTAAACCACGATCGAATCAAGCCAATGAGGCCTCCCTCCTTTTTATTTTATTTATTTTTTTTTTGGTTCCGCAGGAGTTTAACGGATATCTGGGCTCTCTGTCCAATGATGATAACAGCCAAAACTTTTTTCAAATCACACTTGCATTTATTCTTGTAGATTCTCCAGATTTAATTTTTCTTCAGAGGATTTGTCTCTATTTGTAGTATTATTGAATGTGTAGGGGTGGAGAGAGATATATAGGATAGTAAGAAGAGTGAACGAAGAAAGTGTTTACAGCTGGTCAGTTCTTTCAAAGACTAGTTGATTCTTGGCCTTTAAAAGTGGCAAAACCAGGTGGCTATTTAAGGTGAGGCATTATTTGGAAAGAAGTTGTTTTTCATAAAGTTGCCATCATTGTCAAGTGAGAGAGAGTGGGTGTATTTTTGTGTGTATGTGTGCGCATATGTGTGTGTGTGCCTGTGTATCTGAAAGGAGTGTCAATGGAAAAGAGAAGGAAAGAAAGAAGGGAGAAAGGAAGAAGAAGGAATTGTGTTTACATGTATACAGGTGGTTAGTTCAAAACAGGAAGGAGACAAATATGAAAACCAAGTTAACCAGGTTCAATTCTAGTTGGCACAAAAATGTCCCACTATCTGGGTTTCATATATACATACATACATAATATATATATACATACATGTATGTGTGTGTGCGCCTGCGTATGTATGTATGAATGTATGTGTGTATGTATGTAAACGTAAGATTTAAAGATCAAGTTGTAGCAAAATAGCAAGCTTCGAGCAGTCCGTAGAAGGTTTAATAAACAACTTTCAAGAACAATAATGACGTAGAAGGTGGTAAATTTTCCCCGTATCGATGTTCGATAAGCTATGTGTGTGTGTGTGTGTGTGTGTGTGTGTGTGTGTGTGTGTGTGTGTGTAACTGTATTTTGAAGAAATGATGATAATACATTCACACCTTTAGTAACCATACAAGATGAGAGGCCGCTTATGTAATTCATTCATAATTACCTAATTGCTACTAAATTTATGCAAAGTAAACCAACGTCTTCTTAAGTCTTACTAAAGAAGGATCTGGCGGATCCAGGCATCCAGCTGTTGAAAGGAAATCAGCATTGGTTACGCCAAAGACCAGATCATCGTGTCTGATAACAGATCAAACCTGACAGACTGCCATTGGGAAAGTGCATGTTGCTTGATCACTGTTGTGTAGTTGTTTACACTAGAAATTTTTATCTCAACATGTTTGGCAGTGTGTGTGTGTGTGTGTGTGTGTGTGTGTGTGTGTGTGTGTGTGTGTGTGTGTGTGTGTGTGTCTCTGTGTGATTGTGTATATGTGCATGTGTGTGTCTGTGAGTGAGCGCGAACGAATATAAACATATTTCTATAAATACACGCATAAACATGGACATACACGAACAGACGCATTCACACACGTATATTTACATACATTTCTACGTATGTTTATTGACGTTTGTCTATGGGTTTCAGATGGAGAAGATTGTATTTGTACTACATATGTACGTATTTATATACGTACGTATATATGCATATACATATCTATATGTATGTATGTGTATATATATATATATATATATATATATATATATATATATATATAGATATACATATGTACATATGTACATATGGACATATATACACATATACACATATTCATCAATGTATACATACATATATATTCATATATGTATATATATATATATATATATATATATATGCACACATATATACACACAAATAGATAAATATAAATATTTGAACATACATACATATATATATTTTATACAAATACATACACACACACACACACACACACACACACATACACACATATATACTCATTTGTTAGAAGCTGAGACTTCCCTTCGTTTGCAGTTTTTACACTAGCTCGAAATACCAGCCAAATTTTCCTCGATGACGACCCGTTTTAAGTATGAATGATCTTCAAAGAATGCAAAATTAGGATGGTCACAGCTGGAAGGTCGGAGCTCACCCGTGGCTAAACAACAACAACACTAAGAACAGCGTTTGTATGAATTAATAAGCTGCGTCTAAATAAAAACCTGTATTATATACAACCCAATGTACCCAACAACCTGAGACAGGGTGTAAAAAACAGTGGGTTGTGTACATCAGGTCACAGTAGGAGTTCCCACATCTCATTTTCCACCTCCTTATATATCTTCTCATACTCACCCTTCACTTCACTTTTAAGTGAGACCTTCACTTCACTTTTAAGTGAGACCTTCACTTCACTTTTAAGTGAGACCTTCACATCTGGTGGACATATGAACAGTGCATTGACTCCATTCTCTGCCGAAGAAAACATGGCGTTTTTTACGCTTGCACTGGGTAGATATTTTTTTAAACATCCGCTGTTTCTATATTTTAAGAGAGAATAATATTTAAATTTTAGAATGTGTATGTATATATATATATATATATATATATATATGCGCATAGTGGATGGTGTAAATATGAATAAGTAACTATACTGTTAGATCCATAACAACGCCTGGCGCCTGTATCCCGGTGGATATTAATATGAGCAGATATCGGTGAGCCTTAGATTTCAGAAGTAAACCTTTTAAATTTTCTGAAGAAATCAAAAATACTAGAAACATGGTTTCTGTAAACTAAGCAATATCGATTTTAAACTCTAATCAACAATTTTCATCGTTTCCAATCAATGTAATCAGTCCGATAACTTGTGGGCGTATAGCATATGCATGCAAAGAGACGAGTGTCAAAGCGAAGGGGTTTAGGTTTATTTTTTTAACTCACTCCTATAAACTAAAGCACAAATGGCATTTGCTGCGAGATTTTATCTCGGAAAAAATATTTTCTCTCCGTAGATTATAAATTTTGTGAGTAGAATCACGAGCCGAGTTCCAAGTGATGTCAACGGACTATCGAACATGGTGTTTTAATATATTTTCACCTCTTCAATGGTAGATACAACCTTCGTCATTTGTAATTTATCCGGAACAGCCTGGCTTATTAGTGGATTGGTAGGCAGAAACCAAAGAAGCCCATCGTATATGTGTATGTATGCATGTACGTATTTTTGTATGTATGTATATACGTATGTATATACGTATGTATATACGTATGTATATACGTATGTATATACGTATGTATGTATGTATTCCTAATGTACTGTTTATTTGTAACCTCGATTGTTAATATTACATGGTATGTCATAAGCATTTGTATGTTGTCGTTTTTGTCATTTTAGTTACAGAATAAGTTAATTAACTCAACGGAATGCACTGTCTGCAAGTCGATGGGTTCCGCATATATTCTCCTCCATTTTCTAATTGCTATATATATATATATATATATATATATATATATATATATATATATATATATATATATATACAAATATATATTAATTGAAGCGTACAGTATTATATTTTGTTAATTACTCCCTATTTCGAGCTTTCAACAATAATATAGGAAAAATCCATAAAACAGCAGCATCCAGAAATTTTTAAGATATAAAATTTCTGGAGAGTTAGAGCTTCGCACCTCTGTCGGACGCGACGCGTACTTAGCCGGACGTCATTTTTTCTCGCCTCCCTACATTTTTTCTCTCTTTGTTTCCCATTACAATGCATCTTGGCCTAACGGCCCTTAATGTTTGTCTTCGTCGATTGTTTCTGGATGCTCTTGTTTGATGAAGTTTTCCTATATTGTCGTTGAAAGCTCAAATAGGGATTAATTAACTGTCGATAACTGAGGAGGGGTTAGACTTCTTTTGGTATGCTGTCCCGTACTTGTCTCTCATTATGTGTTTACGTATTTTTCACTTGTTGGTGATGTCCTTTTCTTATTATTTATTTATGTGTTTCAGCCAAGTGGCTGCGGTCATGCTGTTGCATGTATATTATTGTATATTTTTTGGTAATTTGTCCTGTACTTATCACTGGTGTGCCTTTTTCACTCGTCAGTGGTATCTTGTACTTTACGTATTATGAGTTACAGTTTGTCATACCGGCCATGATGAAATACCACAAGGTATAGAAAATACGTATTCGCCTTTATATATTTATATATTTAATCCTTTATATTGAACACTCAATATTTCATATATTCAATAAGACATATTCCATATATTCAATAAGACATATTCCATATATTCAATAAGACATATTCCATATATTCAATAAGACATTCAATACTTCATTTCATTGTACCATCCATCTTTTTTTATATTATATATTATATATTCCATATTCTATATCCCACATAAATTTTACAAGAATATAAATAAAAAACATAAAAAACAGACAGAGTTGGAACTCTTTTAAATAAAATAATATATTCCTCTATACACGATCATACAAAACCCTTTTTTTGTATTTATTTTTACTCATTTATATATATATATATATATATATATATATATATATATATATATATATATATATATATATATA
>NC_142947.1:16861894-16869394 GCF_046866305.1 Octopus bimaculoides
TTTCTATATCTTGACCATACGTGTACTGATGAACAAAAGAATACAGGTTACTTCACAGTTTTTTCTGTATTTGATTGAGAAACCAGTGGTCTACCGTTGAGTTAAATGTTTTTAAGAGATAAATTTTGAAAAGCTGCATTCCCTCGCTTTCGGTAAATATGTTGCTTATTTTTGGTAGTTTTTTTTACTTATTTAGTCCCTCGATAGCGTGAGGCATTAATACACAGTTAATGCCCTTTATATATAATTAATTATATATATATATATATATATATATATATATATATATATATATATATATATATATATATATATATATATATATATATATATATATATATATGTATACATACATGTGTAAGTGTATATGTATCTCTGTGTGTTTATACACATACAAACATATTTATACACAAATATATATAAATAAATGCAAACATCATACATACATATATGTGTGAGTGTATGCGTACATGTGTGTCTGTGTGTGTGAGTGTTTGTGAGTGTGTGTGTGTGTATGTGTGTATGTGTGTATGTGTGTGAGTGGGTGCGCCCGTGTGTGCAAATGTCTTTGTCAATAACGACACTTCATGTTAAGGTTATGATGAACCAACAAGATGTCGCACTGGCACTCCATTCTGGGCACCTTAGCTTTTAAACTCTCTACAGCTGGAAGCTGATAGATTTAGTTAAGTAATATCCGTTTTGTCAGTTCGCTATTAATTTTTTACGTCCTGTAATTTCATACTGCAACCCGGAGCTGAAAACATCACGGCAAAAACTATGAAATACGCATGCATGTAGATAGATAGATAGATAGATAGATAGATAGATAGATAGATAGATAGATAGATAGATAGATAGATAGATAGATAGACTTGAGTAATTGAACAAATGGAGTTGTAGATATTTGATTACAAGTTGACTCAAGACGACATTACTTAGTTTCAAGGATGCAGCTGTGTGTTTACATCAGTGATTCCCAACGTCGTCCCCAGACAATTCATAGTCATAAAAAAAAAATTGAAGCTATTTCAGATCTACACATTATTGTTCGATAATAAAGACACTGTTAGTTAATAATAATTTATATGAAGACATACATACATACATACATATATATATATATATATATATATATATATATATATACGACGGGCTTCTTTCAGTTTCCGTCTACCGAATCCACTCAAAAGTCTTTGGTCGTCACGAGGCTATAGCAGAAGACACTTGCTGAAGGTGCTACGCAGTGAGACGACTGAACTCGGAACCATGTGATTGGGAAGCTAGCTTCTTACCACACAGCTACGCCTGCCCCTATGTGTAACAAAATTTTAATTTTTTTTTTTTTTTTGTCTTTGTTGTTTCCCATTTGCTTCTATTTATTGATGAAGAACTTTCTAGAAGTTTCTAGAAGTTTCAATAGCTTTCGAGAAGTTTCTAAAAGTTTCAAGAATTTTTAGAACGTTCTGACAATATAGATGGCAGTATAAATACGGGGACCGTAAGCTCAATAGTCCAGTTTATTGTATTGAGAGGGTTTCTTTGAGGTTTTCATACTTTCTATGAGTAAGCAAATAGGAAATAATAGTTGCTACCTAAGGTCAAAAATCGTGTTACACAGTGTAACCTTTTCCCGGGTTGGTTGGGCAGGGCGTTTTCTACTCTGTCTATTATTACTTTTGTTAAAAGCGTTACAACCATTACTTTTTCAGGTATGTGCTTTCGTTTCCTAACTTATACAGATGATCGATCCGGTGCATGAATCCTCACACAGTCTACGAGCATCTCCATAATCAATAAACTTCTCTAAGTAATTACGGCCTACTAGTTTTGCCGAACTTCGTTCAAATTTTAATTTATTGTCCATTGTGTCTTTGCAGAGATAAAAATTCACACTCATCAAGTATACATCGCGAAGCGACTGCCAGTCTCGCCATGTATTATGCAGAGACAGACCTAAAAGCAGTAGTCAGTAACATTACTTACGTTGCTCCGAAGGAATAAAATATAATATTGCCTATAAGTAAATGCTTAAGATTTACAAACGGTGAAAAACAATTTCAGTACCAGAGCATAACTGCAAAAATTGCCATGCATTAGTACTTGTTGAGCTCATTTTGTACTGAAACACATATAAAATCTTAATTAATTTTGTAAGTTAACGGGAACGCTACTTTTATCAAATTGTTGTTGTTGTTGTTGTTGTTAGCACTCCGTCGCTTACGACGTCGAGGGCTCCAGTTGATCCGATTAATGGAACAGCCTGCTCGTGAAATTAACGTGCAAGTGGCTGACCACTCCACAGACACGTGTACCCTTAACGTAGTTCTCGGGGAGTGACAAGGCTGACCCTTTGAATTACAGGCACAACAGAAACAGGAAGTAAGATTGAGAGAAAGTTGTGGTGGAAGAGTACAGCAGGGTTCGCCACAATCCCCTGCCGGAGCCTCGTGGAGCTTTAGGTGCTTTCGCTCAATAAACACTCACAACGCCAGGTCTTGGAATCGAAACCGCAATCCTATGACCGCGAGTCCGCTGCCCTAACCACTGGGCCATTGCACCTCCACTTTATCAAATTACTTAGGCTTTTAAAATTGTTTTATTCAAGTTTCAACCATTGTTTAATGGCTTTCAGAAGACTTTGGGGTAGGAATTTAAAGTTTGAATGCGGTTCAAAATTTTGCCTACAGGTTAGGGATAGTTGCACCTCTTATTTTGACATTCTTAAACGTTATTTTCTATATAAACGCCGACTTAATATGCATAAATATTTATATTTGCGTATACATATGTATGGGTGTGCGAACATGTATGAACATATGGGTGTGTTAAACATACATATGCATATATATAATACACACACACATACATATATATATATTTACATACATACACATATGTGTATGTGTTTATATATATATGTGTACATATTTATACATACATACATACACACACACACATATGTTAAAATCTATAAATACCGAATGTAATAACACCAATAGTACATTGCATTCAAAAGTACGATTTATTACTGTTCTTATCAGCGAAATTCAAATTTCCTTTCCACAATACCAAACCATGAAAGTCTGACAGTCTGTTAAACAATTTTATCTTTAGTTATAAAACACACACTCAGACACATACAGACTCACACACACACACACACACAAACACACACACACACACACACACACATTCACGAGCATACGCACACACATACAATTAGAAATTGCAAACGGCCCTCGGCGGAGCCAGATAAGACGTGAGGAGACCAAACATCACCAGACATTTTCCTCTAATACGTTGGTTCGTATCTTAGAATACCAAACTGTAGTCTTACTGTTAACATAACAGAATATCAATAACCGAATAACTGATGTGTGTATCTCTATACATGCATATATATATATATATATATATATATATATAATATGATTGTGATATATATATATATATATATATATATATATATATATATATATATATATATATATATATATATATGTATGTATGTATGTATGTATGTATGTATATATATATGTATGTCTATATATATATATATACACACACTTGTGTGTGTGTGTTTGCATGTTTGTAAGTATACATATGAACACATACACACAGACACACACACAAACACACACACACTCACACATATATATATATACTTAAATATATATGTGTGTATATATATATATATATATATATATATATATATATATATATATACATACATACATACATATATATATATATATATATATATATACAGAGAGAGAGAGAGAGAGAGAGAGAGAGAGAGAGAGAGAAAGAGACGTGTACACGTAGAAAGTAAAAAGCGAGAGAAACTGTTGTATATATAAGTAACACATACATAAATACATGCATACATGTACACTCACATACATACATACATACATACATACATACATGCATACATACATACGTACGGACGTACGTGCATACATATATGCTGGTGGTAGTAGTAGTAGTAGTAGTAGTAAGGATAGCGATGGTAGAGTTGATGGCGATGGTGGTTGGCAAGTGTTATGTTAGTAATGGTGATAGAAGTGACTGAAATCAAAGATGTTTATTGATATTTGTCTTAAATATGCGAACGTATGTGTATATGCGAGTGTTATTGCTGTTATTCTTCTTCTTGTTTCTGATGTTGCTTTTGCTGTAGCTGTTGTCGTTGTTGTTTTCGTACTAGTTATTGGTAGTATAAGTTGTAAGTTAGTCGAACAAATAGAAACCCAGGACTTATTTTTTGTAACCCTAGTACTTATTCTATCGGTCTCTTTTGCCAAACAGCTACGTTACGGGGACGTAAACACACCAACATGGTAGTAAAATATATATCTATACGTATATATATACGTATAGATATGGGAGAATATACAAATAATAACAACAGACGAGGACAGGTGGTGTAAATAACAAAAGTATATATTAGTATGACGCTCGGGAATACGGAAAGTCTTTGACGTTTCGAGCTACGCTCTTCAACAGAAAGAATACGGAGACAAGGAGAAAAACACGGAGAAAAAAAATTGAATAGTGTTCAGTCAACGGTCAATCATAATAATACATATATATATATATACATATATATATATAATAATAATAATATTAGGGACAAAATCCAAAATTACAGGTAAAAAACTCAATTAAAATCAATTTATAAAAAATTAAAATTAAATTGAGCCTTATAGATAAAGTATATATAAAATATATAGTTTTAGGGAAAATAACCAATTTTCAAGAACTCATCGATGAAAATCCACTATCACATATAGAAAAATTAATAATTAAAAGCACAATAAATGAGTATAATATAAAGTAAAGTAAATATCATAAGATAAATATAATAAAAAGATTACACGTGTTTCATAACCAATTTTCAAATAGAAAAGAAATTTAAATCGATTAAAATCAATTGAAATTATCGAAAATAAGTTCTATTCAAAAATATAGCTACTCGTCAGATCGTAAGTAGAACAATAATTAGATATATATCTCAACCAACAATAAGTACCAAATGAATTAATATTTTTTGTAACCCTAGTACTTATTCTATCGGTCTCTTTTGCCAAACAGCTACGTTACATATTTATCTTATGATATTTACTTTACTTTATATTATACTCATTTATTGTGCTTTTAATTATTAATTTTTCTATATGTGATAGTGGATTTTCATCGATGAGTTCTTGAAAATTGGTTATTTTCCCTAAAACTATATATTATATATATATATATATATATATATATATATATATATATATATATATATATAAATAATATATGAGTATATGCATATATATGTACATGTATGTACATACCTTCATCTACATGTACATATAGATACATATCTGGGTACGTTGCAAAAAAACATGGACAAAATGATAAACAAGGTACAAAGAACACGCAGGCCACATAGAGAACATATCCTTCATCAGCTGCCACCATTAAAACACTGGCATTTCGAAGAGTTAGGGCAATCTCTCTCTCTCTCTCTCTCTCTATATATATATATATATATATGTGTGTGTGTGTGTGTGTGTGTGTGTGTGTGTGTGTGTGTGTATGCATGTGTATTTGTTTGTGTGTTTGTGTTTGTACCTCTCTCACCATTGCTTGACAACTATGTTGGTGTGTTTACGTACCCGTAACTTAGCGGATTGGCAAAAGAGACCGATACAATAAGTATTAGGCTTACAAAGAATAAGTCCTGGGATCGATTTGTTCGACTAAAGGCGGTGTTCCAGCATGGCCACAGTCAGATGACTGAAACGAATAAAAGAATAAAAGAATAAAAGAATATATATGTAATTGAAAAAATTGGAGTCACCAAGGAGTACGGTTGGACATTTATTATATTATATACATATATATATATATATATATATATATATATATATATATATATATATATATATATATATATATATATAATACACTGCTTTATTTTGAGATTGCTAATATTAACAATACTTGCAAATAAAATGCAGACTGGAGTTGTAGTACTCCAGTTGAGTTATATTCCGTTTAATAATCCAAATGGAGATAATGTAAGTGGAAACTAGAGGAACTCGAGTGACTGGTACGTAATTGTATAATTTGCATTTCTGTACTCCAAATATACGAACGCATTCCAGAATCAATTGCAACAAACAATAACAAAACTGAAAGAAGATCCAAATCTACTTATACATTCTGACAAAACAGGAAATATCTACTCAGTGCCCTATGAAACCTATGACAAATTGATATCCAAAGATCTTCGTGCTAGATACAAAATTGCCAAAAAAAAATCACCTCTTATTGACATTAATAACAGACATTACGATTTGATTTCAAAACTAGGAATTCTCGACCGCACACAACCTTATGATCCAAAGACTCCGCATTGCATCCTAAAGGCCTATAAGAGTGATTTTCTCGCCAAACCAGCATTACGTCTAATTTGTCCAATCAAATCTGATTTGGGTAGGATCAGCAAATCCATATTAGATAGGATCATACTTGTTATAAGAGAAAATACACTGTTTGCCCTTATGGGAATCGACCAACGATGTTATATATTGGTTCCACACACTTAAATATAATAAGACATCGTCGTTTATTCAATTTCATATATCTAATTACTATACTTTGATCTACCCCATCTTATTCAATAAAGCAATTATTTTCGCCCGGAATTATGTTGAAATATCGAGTTTAGATATTGAGATTATCCGAGCAGCTAGAATGACCCTGATAAATTATGGAAAAGGGCATTGGTCTAAATTAGATTCTTTTAACTTCTTTGCTATTACTATGGGATCCTCGGACTCAGCACAAATAACTGATATCGTTGGATTATTTCTATTGGACAAGATTAATCGTATTTTCCATCTCTCTCCGGAGTGATTTATAGAGACGATGCATTGGTTATTGTCTCTAATCGTTCGAATCCTCAGATTGAGAGATTGCAGAAAGAGCTTAAAGGAGTTTTTGAAGGACTTTTATAACATGACCATTGTATACGAGAATAGTCCTAAAGTAACTAATCTTTTGGATATCACTCTTGATCTTAATACTAACTTATATCACTCTTTTAGAAAACCAAATCAAACTTTCCAATACATGAATGTATCCTCCAATCATATGTAAATGATCTTAGGGAAAAGAGTATTACATTCAAATTATCGTGGTCTATCCTTGCACACGCCCCCACCCCATATGGAAACGGATCCACTAGATGCGGTTTGTGCATCAGGGAAGCATACTTTATATTGAAAAACTATAATCATGCAATGTTAAATAAATTTACTGATGCAATACCAGCTTGCACACATAGGATCCACTCTACGTTCTTGAAGAAACTTTAAAATTAAAATAAAAATAAAAATTTGAAATAATAATAATGATAAATTAAAGTATAAATGAAACATAATATAATAATAAAATAAGTAAAAGATATTGATAGGTATAGTATAAGGTTGCAATAGTGTA
>NC_142947.1:16879394-16889394 GCF_046866305.1 Octopus bimaculoides
TCGGTCTTAAGAGTCCTATAAATCTCTTAAATGCAGCTTCTACCCTTGACAAAACTACATAAATTGAGATGGATTGAAATTCGTGAAACATAGAAAAGCCGTAGTTGAAGCAGAGTTTTATCCAACAACGATAGAATAAAGATTTTCGTGTGGCGATTTTAATCTGAGAATGTTTTTAATTATATCTGGTGACATGGGAGACCCTATAACTGCAGCCGTAAGCAAAATACTGGAGCTGACGTCCCTTGAGCAATGCACCATCTGTTGACATCTGCATTTTATACAAGTGTGTGAGTGTACAACTCACACACTTCAATATTTATTCCTGTACATTATCTTTCTTTTAATTCCTTTATGCATTTAATGTAAATTTATTTTTCACTTGTAGTTTATTCCTAGTGTCGCTGGTGCTGGTTTTGATGTAGAGATTACGTTGGTAGTATTCGTGATATTTTTTACAGCTGAGTCAGAGAAAGAAGGGCAAGAGCCCTAGTTTACATGTATATATATATATATATATATATATATATATATATATACATATATATATATATATATATATATATATATATATATATATGGATGTGTGTATGTATGTATGTATGTATGTACGTGTATATATATATATATATATATATATATATATATATATATATATATATATATATATATATATTATTATTATTATTATTATTATTAAAATTATAATTAAAGGTATCAAAGAGATACCACCATGCTTGAAATAGCAGCCAAAACTTGAATCTAAAACCACATTAAATGTTCATACAGCACCAAGAGAGAAGACAAAGAGACAAAATAAACTAGCAAAAAAATTTTTTCTGATAATTTTTTTTGATAATTGTTAAAGAGGACAACAAACGTTGAGGCAATGCAAACATCTTAAGTCATATACATAATTGTAATTGGAAAAAATTCAAAGTCTTTCAGCTTTTTCTGAGATATCCCCGCGTATGGGATATTCCGTCATCAGAGACTAATTGGGGAAAATAGGGAAAATGAGAAGGATACACATTTTGATAAGATGGCGACACACAGGAAGGGAGTGAAAGAATAAGGAGATGGGAAGAAAGAAGAAAAATGAAACATAATAGTTCATAGTTCAGCTTTCCGATGCTGTAGAAACAAATGGATAAGTCCTTAGATGCAATCTTGTGTAGATCCATGTGGGTTGAAATCCTGATATTGTAAACATCCAGAAGAAAAAAAAAAACTTGAACATATCAACGTTCAATAACAGAATGGTAGCGGAGGTGGCTATTAAGTGGTAACAGGAAAGAAAAGTAAATGAATAGAAAGAGAGGAGGATAGAGTGGGGGAGTTAAGGATTGGCTTTAGGATAAAGTAAGATATATAGCCATATATAAGAGAAGATAAGAGAGATGATGAGGAGGTAGAGGAAGATAGCGTAAAAAAAAAACAGACAAAATAGAGCAAAATGAAAGGAATTTGAAGAGAGTAGTAGGTGTCGGTGACAGTCTTCTAGTCCATCAGTGTTAGGGAGGAAATCTAGTAGTAAATGTTTGTGTCCGTTCTAGCTAAGGTCAGTGGCTGTAATGTTATTTTTGGCAATGAGGTTATGGGTGTGTAGGTAGTCGAGAATGGAGGAGCTAGTTAAATGTTAAATTATTTATGAGTAGGAGTTAGAATTAGATATTAGGGGATTTATTGGGTTACAGATTAAAAATAAATTAAGGATAAATTAAAGAATTAATATTTATCTCATAAAGTGATGAGGTAAAGTAGATAGAAAATATATAAGAGATAAGGTAGATATAAGAGATATAGGAGAGATAGAAGAGATATAAAGGGGCATGTGTTAGTGATCATAGGGGTTTGTATGTGGGTACTATTTGTCAGGGATGACCTTACATCTAGATTTATGAAAGAATTTAAAAGTGGGGAAGAATTTGTGCTTACGTATGTATGGTGAAGGCTTTGTTGTGTTTATTAAGTAATTGTGGTGAGTTATGGGTTAAAATTTTGAGGGTTTCTTTTAAGCATAGTCCACAAATGGAGTGTTGGCCCTGATACGGAATACCCGAGAATAGCCCAGGAAAATTTATATTGTATTTTTCTATTAATTTGATGGTGTACGTGGCTGGCTAGTGATGTGGAAATGTTATTCTCTTTTTATTTAAACGAGTTTAAATGTGCATAATATCTTTGTAGAAGAAGAAGAAGAAGAAGAAGAAGAATTAACTCAGAAAGCCGGAATGATTCCTGCACTCCCAGATGTGTAGAAACTTAGATTCAACGACATCCTGGGGCTTACAATCTCGTCTTTTGTCCATGCCCAATGTACCAAGAACTACATTAAAAATATGATACACACACACACACACACACACACACACACACAACCGGCCGTCGCTTTGTTGGCGACGGTTGTCGAGGTGTTTCATTTCGTTAGAGTGATGGCAGTAAGTTACTGATGCCGTCGATATTTTTGTGTGCTTATTTATGGTTGCCTGGACTGAGTCGGAGCGATAGGGATATTGTCTTTTCCCGGATATGATCTTGACTGAAAAAAATCTATGATCAAATGTACTCCATTCCGTCTGTATTACAAACAGTGTATCGAGGACTATGTTACCAATGTATCGTTTCTTTTTAAAAGGTAGTGTATGATTTCGGGAGGGATATTTGGTTGTTATTTCTAGCAGGTCGATCCACCACGGAGAGGCTACCCTCGTTTGCTCAGTGAAGTACAATGTGCTTTAGGGTGGCGTCATAGTACTGTTCTAAGCTTGGTAGTGTTGTTGATATTGTTGTCTCAGTGGATTATTTAACTTGCAAAGGAAAGGGCTTGGTTTGAATATTACTACAAAAACAAACTGCACACCTCGCATGTCCGAATAATCCTTTATCTTTATTTAGTCATTTATTTATTCTTAGTATATTGGTTTCCTTGTGTAGGTGGTCCATGGGCGTGATCTGTGTGTAGTTAGTGATGCTGCGAGGTACTATAACTACCATCAGCAAAACTTCTGTCATAATAATTCCCGTAGGCGCAGGAGTGGCTGTGTGGTAAGTAGCTTGCTTACCAATCACATGGTTCCGGGTTCATTCCCACTGCGTGGAACCTTGGGCAAGTGTCTTCTACTATAGCCTCGGGCCGACCAATGCCTCGTGAGTGGATTTGGTAGACGGAAATTGAAAGAAGCCTGTCGTATATATGCATGTATATATATATATATATATATATATATATATATATATATATATATATATATATATATATATATATATGTATGTATGTATGTATGTGTGTGCATATGTTTGTGTGTCTATGTCTGCCCCAACCCCGCCAACATCGCTTGACAACCTATGGTGGTGTGTTTACGTCCTCGTAACCTAGCGGTTCGGAAAAAGAGACCAATAGAATAAGTACTAGGCTTACAAAGAATAAGTCCTGGGGTCGATTTGCTCGACTAAAGGCGGTGCTCCAGCATGGCCACAGTCAAATGACTGAAACAAGTAAAAGTGTAGTAGTTCTGCGGCACTTTGCATATGAAAAGTTCAAAAAAAGAGAGAAAGAACTATATTTTACAGTTAAAAAAAAGTATATAGACAATTATAGCTTATCTTTGTTAGTTAATATTATCATTATAAATTTTAATTTGTTAATTTATTAACTTATTAATCACATTTGTGTATTATAACAAATTTAGAAACACGTTTTCAAGATATTCAAATATTAAGCATGGATTTTTTTAAAGACTTAAATTATATTTTTAAAAATCACTGACCTCTAAATCTAAATGCCTCTTGTGAATCACCATTTCAGTATCATTGCCCTACAGTTTTAAAAATAGACAAACACTGAAATGTGAAACTCTAGGCCGTTACTATGGTTGCCGTTGTTTCTATTATTGTTATTGTTGTTGTTGCTTCTATTACTATCATTTCTGGTATTGTTATTACTCTTGTTATTGTCCACGTGAGTAAGGTAGTGTGCTGGTAGAAGTGTTCCCACTGCGGGCAAACTACTTAACGGCATTTCTTGCAGCTCTTCACTTCCTGAGTTCAAATCCCACCGTGGACGGTTTTGACTTTTATCCTTCAGAGTTGAGAAAATAAGTATCACTTGAGCACTGGGGTCGATGTAATC
Organism: Octopus bimaculoides; assembly: GCF_046866305.1. Lineage (NCBI taxonomy): Eukaryota > Metazoa > Mollusca > Cephalopoda > Octopoda > Octopodidae > Octopus > Octopus bimaculoides. Next base: position 16,883,527 of record NC_142947.1, read on the forward strand.
CTGCGGTAGGTCTAACTACTATTTCTATTAGTCTGAGTGATCATATAGAGACTCCCTCGTTAACTTGTAGCTGTTGTAGAATCGTGATTGTTGTTTTTATATGTGGTAACCCTTATAACCACTGTGATAGCAATATTGCTGGCGATTGTTGTTACGATGCTGCGGGATACAATTTGCGGGATTATAATTGTTGTTATTGCAGCTATAGATATTAATCTAGTTGTTGCTTGAGTTCAGATCAACCAGAAACGAGCACATCTATAATCGAAAGCATTCTAGTCGAATGCATTGCTTTTATTTTGACATAGTATATCTAGTACTATATTAGCTAAAGGGTCTCTTCTGTGTATTTAAATATGTTAGGGTTTAATCTAAAGGAGAGTTTTACTGTTGTTCCTAGCAGATCGAATGACCAGGATAGGGGGTCTCTGACGTAGACTCGACAGCATAGTGGCACTCTTGTGTTTGCTGTTGTACTTGTTGTTTGCTATCATATAAGATCTGGGATAACTTTTTGAAATCCTATAACAGCGACAAGAATGGGTGATGGGTGAATGGAGCTTAGGGTTACAACAACATCCTTCCCTCTGATAGCATTAAAACATCAAAATCAACAAAAGCCAAAGACTAACAAACATTTGCTCTGAAACTCTCTCAAAATCGGCCACCACACACCATTAATAAGCATCATACCTCCGCTTATTTTCCTTTCTAATCCAGTGAAAGCTTCATCTGTTTCCTTAACAAGTACGCACCCCCCCCCCCATACACACGCACACACGCGCGCGCGCATGTACCACCTCCCACCACCATCACCGCTACCACCACCATCACCACTTCCATCATAAGCAAAATGACTGAGTCATTATCTGATACCGGCATGACGTGTGTGTGTGTGTGTGTGTGTGTGTGTGCGTGCGTGCGTGCGTGCGTGCGTGCGTGCGTGCGTGCGTGCGTGCGTGCGTGCGTGCGTGCGTGCATACAGAGTACAATTTGTTACTGCTTTAAAGAAAATGCATAGTACACACGCACATGGACAGGCGGGCAGGCACACAGAAACATACAGATAAATAGAAAGAAAGAAAGAAAGAAAGAAAGCTAGATAGTTAGATAGATAGATAGATAGATAGATAGATAGATAGATAGATAGATAGATAGATATGAAAAGATCGTTCTTCAATGTATTAATCAGTAAATAAAAAACTTCAATTATCTTTATTTGTGTAAAAAATAATTATGGCTCAACAATTGAATTAAGTGCTTCAAGTTCCTACTGGAACTCTCTCCAGGAGCAGAGAACAGTTTTGTGCTCCCGGCATTATTTCGCGTAAGAAGTTAACAACTTGAAACTTGATTCTATCGCTGAACCATGGCTCAAATATGGTTATGCGTGGCTATTTCTGTCTGGATTATTGAATAAATCTTTGAACAATGGGTTGGAAGTCATCTTCTTTAATGGATATACCAAAGTACTAATGTTATTTCTTCCAAAACATATCCTCGCCAGCAGCTTGCGTATCAACTATACATCATTGCACCTCACTAACACTCGACAGACATGAGCAGCATGCAAACTAGAGCCCTTATAATCAAGCCAAATATTATGTCTCACTGTCACTCAGGTCTTCCCCAAAGAAAGCACGTCCTTAACATAATTTGCATTGTGTTCCAAAATCTGGTCCTTCTCTTCAGGACTAGAAAATACTCACTCATTCTCACTCTTGCTAACATTGCCGACTCTGTACCAAACTCAATGGTGTAATGTTCACACAAGTGTTAGTACTGATGTTGCACACTCAGAGACGTCATAGATCGGTAGTTCTCAACCAGAGTCTTTATAACCCCTGGGGATCCATATAAGAATTTTGGGGGGTCCACGCATGCAAAATTGTAAATTGTAATCCATGGCAGTATATTAAGTGTCAATGAAAAACTTTTGATTTAGATGTATTTACTGCAAGAAATAACTAGGTTCCTTTCTCTAATACTTTCCATAGTTTAATATGTTTCCGGCCACTGAAACGTGTTCTTTCAGAGTGTTGCTACAAACCTACGCAAGTGAATGTGCGAAAAACAAAATAGTAATTTTGAAAGAAGTATCTATGAAGCCAACTTTTAAACATGGAATGGCCAAGGGGTTGGATCCACTAGAATAAACTAGTTATCAAAGGGGTTCATAGATGAAAAAATGGTTGAGAATCACTCTCCTAGACCACTTCCAGGGGTTCACACACTCCAGCTTTTGGTCTATAAGTGTGCTCCCTTTTCTCTCTGCCTTTTTCTACTGCTGAACTTACCTCCCTCCTCTTGTCACTCATTTCGTTTCCCTTCCACCCAGCTCTGGACTGGCACTAACCCCTATATCCAGTCCTTCTTTCCTAAAACTCTATCCATCTGGAATTTCTTACTTACTCATGTCTTTCGAACAGGTGTCGACATGTAGCAGTTTGAGCGAAAAGTTCACAATATCAACCCCTCCAGTCTTTTCAGAGAACTTGCAAAGGCCGCGGGCACTGCCCCTTCCACCAAACGCAGTAACTGCATCCCACCATCTTCTCTGCCCATTAGTCTTGAGAGGCTCTTGGAGGAAGAGTCCTCTGACACTTCTTTCATAGAGTCCTATCAGAAGCAATCACCATCACATTTTTTGGTTGGATTTCCAAGCGTCTTTTAACTGAAACTTTAGTTATTATCCAACCATCTCATTCTTGGTCTACCCCCAAGATCTCCCGCCGCTTCCCTCGGCTTGAAGAATCCGTTTTGCGATTCTTTCCTACGGCATTCTACTGACATGTCCATGATACCGGAACTGTCACTCCTCAATTCAGAGAAGTAGCGGCGAGACCTGAACTCCAAGCTACGCCCTCTGTCGAATAACGTTACTCCCGAGATCTCTCGTAGAAACCCGATTTCAGCCGCTTATATATATTCGTGATTGGACACTTTCGGTCATTACCCAGCATCCATTACTATAGATGAGGATAGGCATAAAAACTGAATAAATTCGAGCAGTATTTGAAATCAAATCAAATAAAATAGCTCTACTTGTTCTTCAACTTGTATCGAATTCTTTGAGGAATTGGTGTATTCCCTTATATTGTGAACTTTTCTGAAAGTTTGTAAGTTCAAAAGACGTTAAAATACCGCCTCGTTTATGGGACAAACCAAAAACGTTATACGTGAGTGTATGTGCATATTGCGTTTGTGTGTGCACGTGTAAGTGCGTGTATGTGCGTGTGCACGTGTTGTGCTTTTGCGTGTGTATGTGCGTGTGTGAGCATATCGTATTTGTGCGTGTGCTTCGTTGGCTAAATCTTTGCCACTGTGAGAAATCACGGAATAGGGACACGTTAATAGTTATAGCGATGGCAATGGAAGGGTGGCGGCGGCCAGGCGGTGGTGGTGGTGGTGGTGGTGGTGTTGGAAGTGATATGGTAGTGTTGAAGTTAATGTTTAGGAAGAACTGAGAGAAAGCGAAAGGGAGAGAGGTGGGAGACAGAGAGAGAGAGAGAGAGAGAGAAACAGACAGCGAAATAGAGAGGGAGAGATGTGGGAGAGAGAGAGAAACAGACAGAGAAACAGAGAGAGAGAAACAGAGAGGGAGAGAGAGAGAGGGGGGGAGTGATAGACATACAGGCACATATAGGTGGGACAGGGAGGATATTCAGATTAGTTACGGGAGGGGGATACGTAAATAGGTAGCTAGACAAGTAGATGTGGGGGAGATATGTAAGATGGTTTGGGACTGATGGATTAGAAATGGGGTCACGTGTTATAGAGGGTGGGGAATAGCGGATACCCCCCCGCGTCATTTTTCTTTCTGTTACTTCTTCAATGCACACCCCCTTCCATTGCACACAGAAATTCTTACATTCTACTACATAGATATATACACCACACACACACACACACACACACACACACACACAAAAACATGCACATGTATTTGTAAAAAGCACATACAGAAGGACAAACATCAAATTTCTCTCTCTCTCTCTCCCTCTCTCTTTCCTTCCTTCTCTCACACACACCCATCTTTACATACCATACCCCTACCACTCTCTTCTCCAACCTTCCATCTTCAAGAGGGTACTTTATCAATTTCTGTCTTCCCCCCCCTCTCTATCTCTCTCTCTCTCTCTCTCTCTCTCTCTCTCTCTCTCTCTCTCTCTCTCTCTCTCTCTCTCTCTCTCTCTTCCTCTCTCACTATCTCTTTCACTCCGTCGCTGTATGTATGTATGTATGTATGTATGTATGTATGTGAAGGCGCATGGCTCAGTGGTTACAGCATCGGACTCACAATCCTGTGGTAGTGAGTTCGGTTCTCGGATCGGGTTGTGTATTGCGTTTTTAAGCAAGACACTTTATTTCACGTTGCCCCAGTTCACTCAGCTGTAGAAATGGGTTGCGACGTTACTTGGTGCCAGACTGTACTGGCCTTTGCCTTTCCCTTGGATAACATCGGTGGTTTGGGAAGGGAAGGCCGGTATGCATGGGTGACTGCTGGACTTCCATAAGCAACCTTGCCCAGACTTGTGCCTCAAAGGAGAACTTTCTACATGCATCCCATGGTCATTCATGACCGAAGGGACGCCCATCTTTACCCTCGTGTGTGTGTGTGTGTGCAATTCTGTGTGTATGAATACAAATATGTATTTGTATTATAAGGCAAATGAGGAATCCATGCTGCTCTGTGACAACTCTTCCCCAAAATCCTGTCAGACCTAAAGGTCAACCCAGCAAAGGTCAGTCCTACTAGAAGCTTGCTTCCTGACCACTACGTAACACCTTGGGCAAGTAAGTGCCTTCTACTATAACACTGAACTTGACGGAAACTGAAAGAAACCCGTACAGTGCCAGATAGAAACCATCTATCGACAATTTCGGAATATAACAATACAACAGTGGCAACAGACCGCTATATATGTTATTGTTATAAAGCAGTCTGTTGTATCTGCCTTGTACGACGGTTGTCGCTCTGATAGATATTGTTATATTCCGAAGTTACCGAAAGATGTTTCTGTCTGGCACTGTACGACCCCCAGTCGTACAGTGACATTATTCTCAAAGGGTTGTATCGTTATAACACCCACTTAGTATCGCAGTCTAATAACTAGATCAGTACAGACTAACAACACAGTCTAACATGCACCCACGTACTCTAAATACTCACTCGATGCTGGCCGACGTCACCTTAAGTATGGTAACTGACCATTCCACTCGTCATGTGGGAGGGGTGTACCATTATTACTAATTCCCTACAACATCTCCCCTTTTAAGTTTTTTTGAAGAAGTGTCATTTTATTTAGCAATAATATTTTTATTAACCCCCACCTCTCTGTTTTAAGCCTTTTTTTTTTCAGCAATAATTCCCACTGGCGATTAAATCTACTGTCAGCCATGGTGTGTGTTAATTTTTTAACAAATGTGAGCATGAGCGACTAACAAATCGGTCACCTTTGTTGAAATATCTGTACAAACTCTTAGTTTGTCGTTCTTTCTAGAGTGCGTCTTAATATGTCCTACATTCTTTTCTATTCTAGGCACAAGGCCCGAAATTTTGGTACTTAATTTATCGACCCCGAAAGGATGAAAGGAAAAGTCGACCTCGGCGGAATTTGAACTCAGAACGTAAAAACAGACGAAATAATATGTCCTATATTGTCACAACGAAAACACTTCGCTGTTTTAAATAAACAATTTTTCCTTAAGTGCATACGACCGTGTAAAAAACATGAATTTATATCCTTATGCTTGTCGTATTTTTAGAAAACACTATTCAGACTTGTTTTTACTTGGAAACAGTCTTCACGATCAATTTCCTGTGTCGTGTCTTGAATCCAACATTAAACACGAAGGTCTCCTTTC
>NC_142947.1:16894394-16899394 GCF_046866305.1 Octopus bimaculoides
TAGACACCAGCAACTCCTATATAGCCCCTTTCCTTAACTCACAGCTATCACACATAACACATGTGTATGTATTTATATGTATTTATATGTACTCCTTTCATAGACACACACACACAAACACACATATATATATATATATATGAATAGAGGTAGATAGATAGATTGATAGATAGAGATATTGCTTTATCTACTAAATTTGTACATATATATATTTCTATATCTATCTAATATATATATATATATATATATATATATATATATATATATATATATATATATATATATATATATATACAGAGAGAGAGAGAGAGAGAGAGAGATACATACATACATACATACATACATACATACATACATACATACATATAGACACATACATACATAGCCAAAATAAGTAATAGGATGTCAAGTATTAGCGCAATACGACCGTTTCAAGCAGCTCCATTTAATTGATATATATATATATATATATATATATATATATATATATATATATATATATATATATATATATATATATATATATATATATATATATATATATATATATATATACAGATACTTATATACATACATTACATATATATCTTTTATCTATCTACGTAGGGGTGTGTACGTTATGTGTGTAATATATTTTATATTAATGAGTTTTTGTATTTAGGTATTTAAAAAACAGTAAAGCGCTAACTGGGGGTAATATTCTAACCTTTAACGTATCTGTAAAGGGACTCCATGTATGTAAGTGCTTTTCTATTTTTAATTATTTCAATTCTTCTGAGGAAGGAGCCGGTTCCTAACAAATATACAAAGCTCCATTGTTGGAATGTAGATAACTAAAACAAATTCCCATTTTGAACTTGAGAAAAATCTTGCATATTTTTACTATTCCACTTACAGATTGTATTTGTAATTCGTGAGTTAACTGGTTGATTTCTTTTTCTGGAAACCCAAGCTTGTTTCGATTGTCACTTTACTCACAAATTTACTCAATTTACTCACAAAACCGCGTGCACCGATTATTATTGGTATAGATATGATTTTATAATCTGGACATAGACGCTGATATATGTATACATGGTGGTTATCTGCTCCTTGCAGAACTTGAGCTCTTCTTGCACATATAATTGCTCTTCCCTAGCGCGAAATTTTAAATGACTTTTGAATTCTGAAAGACGTTTGAAGAGCTGATTACAAACATATACTGCCGCAATGTCTCCATTTTTCGCTTGTTCCTTATGAATGTTCAAGTGCCGCTTAAATCCTCCACATGACTTGCAGGTTTTCTTAACAGACACTGCATTACATCTAGTCACCCGGAATAAAATTCCAATAGTTCATGTATGTCTTACCTACATGTGCACGCTGATGCAATCTCATACTAGCATGTGATATGCATACTTTTGTACATAAAAAAACACTTAAAGAAAGAATGAGAAAGTCTTGCAACGATATTGATATTAATCTCGCTTTTTACGAAATATTCTTTTCATTTCAGCGAACTTGACTCTGTCAAGCTCACAATTTTAACATCACTCCAAATCGTAGCTCTCCACGCTTCTCCAAGTTAAGTCCTATGTAACATAATTTAAGGCATTTCAAATTCGAATTTAAATTCTTTGTATCTCTCCTTCGGTGTACATGTATGTATGTATGTATGTATGTATGTATGTATGTATGTATGTATGTGTGTGGGTGGAGGCGCAATGGCCCAGTGTTTAGGGCAGCGGACTCGCGGTCATAGCATCGCGGTTTCGATTCCCAGACCGGGCGTTGTGAGTGTTTACTGAGCGAAAACACCTAAAGCTCCACGAGGCTCCTACGGGGGATGGTGGCGAACCCTGCTGTACTCTTTCACCACAACTTTGTCTCACTCTTTCTTCCTGTTTCTGTTGTACCTGTATTTCAAAGGGCCAGCCTTGTCACACTGTGTCACGCTGAATATCCCCGAGAACTACGTTAAGGGTACACGTGTCTGTGGAGTGCTCAGCCACTTGCACGTTAATTTCACGAGCAGGCTGTTCCGTTGATCAGATCAACTGGAACCCTCGACGTCATAAGCGACGGAGTGCCAACAACATGTATGTATGTATGTATGTATGTATGTATGTAGGTAGGTAGGTAGGTAGGTATAGGTGGGTAGGTATACAGGTACGTACACATACACGGAGACATGCACACATATGCACACACGCACATACGTACACACACACACACACACACACACACACACACACACACACACGTGCCGCTCACACAGAAAAGAAGTCTTGCTGGTTATTGGGATTATGAATCAGTCTGATAAAGCTGGTTCCCGGCGAAACTTCTAATGCACCATCAACATGAACACCACCAGCACAGCCACCAACAACAACAAAAACAGCAACAAAACTGACACTATCATAAACACCAGCAACACCGCCATCAACCAAATTAACTACGTGCAGCTGTACAATACCAACATCAAACACCACCACCCCCAATATTCAACAGTAACTGCCTATCCTACAAACAATCTCAGCATTATGAAAACCGTCTTAACAAGCATTACAGGTCCTGTACAAATCAATGCACTGGGCCCTGCAGTATTTATCTATTGACAGCAAGCCACAATGTACATAGATCATAACTAGGTCCCTAAAAACTATTAAGTCGCCAGGTAACCGGTCATTGTGCCTATACCTTAAGACGACATTGTACACACACACGCACGCATACACACACACACACACACACACACACACACACACACAAACACACACACGCACATACGCACGCACACACGTACGCATACAGACACACACACACATGTCATTTCGGCATTTAAGTGACACGCGTTCATATCCTCAAAAGCTTTAAATACCTCCCACTTTTTTCTATTTATTATGCACTCTCTCTCTCTCCGTTTCTATTCCTCTCTTTCTCTCTATCACTCTTTCCATATATATATTTAGAGAGAGAGAGGGAGAGAGAGGAGAGAGAGAGAGAGAGAGAGAGAGAGAGAGAGAGAGAGCATAATGAGATAAAAAAAACACGTGAGGTATTGAAAGTTTTATGGCATACACACACACGCGTTTCATCAAGTTGTTGAAATAATTTCGTTATTATTTCGAGATTTCGCTGAAACGTGTGTATGTCCTATTAAGCTTTGAATGCCACACGTATGCTGTTTATCATACTCTTTTATACTCTTTTACTCTTTTACTTGTTTCAGTCATTTGACTGTGGCCATGCTGGAGCACCGCCTTTAGTCGAGCAAATCGACCCCAGGACTTATTCTTGTAAGCCTAGTACTTATTCTATAGGGCCCCTTTTGCCGAACCGCTAAGGTACGGGGACGTAAACACACCAGCATCGGTTGTCAAGCGATGGTGGGGGGGGGGGACAAAAACACAGACAAACATACATACACACACACACACACACACACACACACATTTATATATATATGTGAGTGTGAGTGGATTTGCTAGACGGAAACTGAAGAAGCCCGTCGTATATATGCATATATATATATGTGAGTGGATTTGCTAGACGGAAATTGAAAGAAGCCCGTCGTATATATGTAACATACATATATATATATATATATATATTATATATATATATATATATATATATATATATATGCATATATACGACGGGCTTCTTTCAGTTTCCGTCTACCAAATCCACTCACAAGGCTTTGGTCGGCCCGAGGCTATAGTAGAAGACACTTGCCCAAGGTGCCCCACGCAGTGGGACTGAACCCGGAGCCATGGTGGCTGGTAAGCAAGCTACTTACCACACAGCACACTCTTGCGCCTATAACTATTAAGCTTTGAACACCACAAGTATGTGGCGGCGGCTGGCGGCAGCGGAGGAGGAGGAGGGGGGTGTGGAGGAGGGGGTGTGGAGGAGGAGGGGGTGTGGAGGAGGAGGAGGCGGTGGAGGCGGCGGTGGTGGAGGCGGCGGCGGTGGCGGCGGTGGCGGCGGAGGCGGCGGAGGCGGCGGAGGAGGCGGCGGCGGAGGCGGAGGCGGCGCAGGCGGCGGCGCAGGCGGCGGCGCAGGCGGCGGCGGAGGCGGCGGCGCAGGCCGGCGGCGGAGGCGGCGGCGCAGGCAGCGGAGGCGGCGGCGGCGGCGGCGGAGGCGGCGGCGGCGGCGGCGGCGGCGGTGGTGGCGGTGGTGGTGGTGACGACGGTGACGACGACGACGAGGAGGAAAATATCTTGTGCAGGGCAAAAGGGCTCAAGTGGTTGAGGACAACTATGCAATGATGAACGACATTTACAAAAAGAAAAGGACCAGTGCGGTATTTACATCAAGTAAAAGAGTGATCCTGAATTTCCCTGATACCCTACAGGGGTCAGACCTTCTTGCAGTTGTGACTGCCATCCTACAGGCGTATAATTAGTGTCGGCTCATTCAGCTTTGCCAATTAAGCCACTCTCACGCACATCCCTCTTTACTCTAACCTTCCACCTCTCAAGTGGTACTTGTAGGCATTAATGAGGGCTTGTCTTGAGAGGAAAAGCTCTGTTCCCAGACCTTTCAGTCATGTTCGCGATACAACTTCCTTCGCTATGGCCTCCAGATAGAGGAAGATGCCATGTCCTTCTTTATTAAAAGAAGGTGCTTATTCGATTTTCACAAAAGACACAGCTGACAGCCAGATCTGTTTCTACTCGTGATAACATCTGCTCAACTTAAGCCCACAAAGGGCACAGGCACTGAACATGGTGTGCTTTTCACGTATATTGGAGAGGTACGGTCGCAAACAGTACCAGCACAGTTGTACCTCTAGAGTTTATCCTCAATAAGCAATGCTTTCCTGTAACACTGACAGACCAGGGATTTATGTAAATTGCCTATAATAGCCGTTTCGGAAGTCCTCCAGGAGCGACTACTTTGACTGTCCTCGTCAACCAAATTCGCTTCTGAGGCCTTCATCGCTCATGACCTTTCACTAATCGTCTAAAAAAAAGTGGGAGTTTTACTTTCAACTGGCCACATAGTTCAGCTGA
>NC_142947.1:16906894-16914394 GCF_046866305.1 Octopus bimaculoides
ATATATAAAATGAGAAATGTGTGTGTGTCTATGTGTATGTATGTATGTATTTATGTATGTATGTATGTATGTATGTATGTATTTACGCATAAAGACTAAATTTATAGTCAATCGCCTTTCATCCATGACCATGTGGTGAACACGATCAATGTTTTCTTCAGTGGTGGCAGTTTGCAGGACGTCCAAACCTTGGGTCATCTTCAAGACTTTCCCTTCCCCACCTAAGTTCAGCTGCTCACTTTTGCACTGTTTGATAAAACTGGAGCATCCTTGTCAGCATGAATGTCCTTGTGGGCTAAACCCTTTTTTCTGCAGGTATTTGATAACACCACGACGTCGAATTTTCTCTATTTTCAAGAGAAGCTACGTGTTACATCTGAAATCTTTGAACTGGTAGATGTCAGTTTATCTGGAAAGAAACAATGCAGTTATTAATAAAAAAAAAAAAGGTGAAAGTAATGTCTGCAAGATTTCACACCTTCATAGTCAACCTATGAACTTATCAGTCCAACCTGTTCTTAGATCTTCTGCCTTTTCATATAATGCTTGAAAAAGGAAGATGATCTGTTTAGAGCTGGAATATTTTGATCTTAGGACTGATTGATTGAAAACACAGACTTAAGTAAACGTCCACAGATTTTTTTTTTAAAAAAACGCTTCAATTCACTGATAACATTTCAAACAGACTCCAAATTCATCTGCTGTTTTCCATTCTTTCTGATGAGAATAACAGTAGTCACAAATAAATATTTATTTACCCTTACATATACCGTCCACTCACAGCTTATTTGTATATACTGACTCTCGAGCCACTGCTGTAGAATTTAGAGGTGTTCAGAGGTGCGCCGTTTAGTATAATGATGTCGGACACCCCTGAAATGGGTGTAGTTTGGACCGTTCTAAAAAAAATTAACCAGAACAACTCTGATCAGCAGCTGAAGAGGTAAGAGTGGTGGGGCGATAGTTGAGTTGTTTAGGGTCTAGTTCGAACTGGACATCCAAGATGTAGGACGAGTAGGATAGGTTGTCTCACCCAGAAATGAGCTAAGAGCAAGTTGTCCTTCAAAAGTCGGGAAGATGCGGTGAACATGCATGTTGCTTCTGTACCCGAGCGTCGTGCTTTTTGGTTTGACTAGACTCTAATGTCCGCGGTTTCGTGACTTGTGGAAACGGTGTGCTTCACTAGTCAGGCGATCCGTCTGCAGGGTGAAGCTGTTGGTGTGTCGTGACTGATGATACCCAGAGATGCCATGAGGTTGCGAGTTGAACAGCCGAGTCCAATGTGAAGTTTGCGCCACAGCTTTCCCTAGTCAAGAAGGACAGGCAATTTACTTGTGTGTAGCTTTTGTGAAAGATGTGTGCAGGAAGTGAATAAGGACAGATACTCTTCGATCAGGTCCTCAGTAACAACTTCAATGTTTACTTGGAGAATAAGGGGAGGTTCGAGAGACAGCTGATGCTCTTCAGTTAATTGGCTGAAGGTAGCAACTATGGTTGAAGTGAATGGGCCAATACTAGCATGCCTGAGGTACGATAATTGGGAGAAAGCACATAAACATGTCACCAGAGTAATACAGTAGTATATAAGGAATTACTTGATTGGCTCTAGGAGATATTCTTGGAACAGTAACATATTTTAAAACGGTTTACCAATTCATATCCGATTTCTATGGAAACCCTAAATTTCTGCAACCTATCCATGTAATTGATTCTTATAATTATTTCTCGTAAGGCGACGAGCTGGCAGAATCATAAGCACGTCAGTAAAAATTATTAAGCCGCATTTCTCCTGACTCATTGCATTCTGAGTTCAAGCCCCGTCAAAATTATCTTTGCCTTCTGTCCTTTCCGGGTCGTTAAAAATAAGTTCCATTTGAAGACTATGGTAGATCTAATCGACTAACCCAACCCCTAAAATCGCTGGTCCTGTGCCAAAATTTCAAACCATTGTTATTGTTTGTGCTGTCGAAACAGATTTCTTTTTTCCTTTTTATTTTCGAAAGTTGAGATTTACGAACTGGTTTTAAACGTACAAAAATTTCTATTGTTCTGTGTCGCACTGTACAACAAAGGTGTTTGCTTTTTATTCTTTCGCCTTTTTGAACAAGTGAAAGACTATATAATAAAACATTTTTGGTTTCGGGTTGCAACTTTCGTCGTTTTTTTAACAATATCGTCAAAGCAAGCAGAATACAATAAGTAAGGTAAAAATCATGAAGCATATAGTTTGCACCGATGCATAAACGTTTCAAAAGGATTTTAAAAATAGGTCTTTTCAATCACCGAGAGTGCTTTTAATGCCTCACTCGATATCAGCAACAACAGCCTTGGGTTAGGAAGAGTTCAAAGAAACCCGATACATCTCCTTGGCCTTCTTTGAAACAGGCGTGGTGGGTATTTCCACAGCATGGATTGTCTTTTTGTCTCTGGTTGAAAATCATGAAACCAACACTCATCCTGAGTTAGGGAACGTTCAAGGAAACTAGCTGCATCTACCTCAAACAATGTCAGATTTTCCCGTGATGTGATCAGACTGGTATGTTTTTGATCTAGTGTCAGAAGACGCAGCAGTCTGCGAGCTGAAACTTTCATGTCGAGTTCATTGTGCAGAATATTCTCAATTCTCTTAAGGAATATTCTCAACTACCTCATGGAATATTCTCAACTCTCACTCCCTTTCTCTCCCTCTCTCTCTTTCCCTTTCTCCGTATCCTTCTCTCTCTCTCTCTCTCTCAATGCAAATAGCATTGGCTATTTGATTTAAAGTGGGAAAATATAACTCAGCTCATATTGCTTCAAACAGAGAATCTCTAAAACTGGACAAGGATGAAACCCAGGACAAGCTAGAGCAATGTTGCGTTAGCAAAGTCTCAGTCATTTTTATCGACGAATTTTGTCGACAAATGATAAAGAGAAAGTTGATTAATCTATGCCTCACTCAAAGTGGAGCAGGTTTGCAGCTTATAGTCAATGAAGTAATTGAGAGAAGTTGTGGGTGTTGCATGAGGTAGTATGGCATCCATCTGCCGTGGCAAATACGACGGAAACATTGACACGTTCTTTAAAACCGATGCCTAGGTAGAACGTTAGGCACACAATCCAATATATGAGCAGACGCAATGCAATACTGACTGTAAGGAATTTTGATAGCAACATGATCCCACTGGAGCAATATTGGTTGGCGATAAGAACAGAGATCACGAAAAACAACATTTCGTTCGAAGCAGTCACTGAAGATAACCAAATTTTTGTGGTCTCTGAAGACTAAAGAGCCATTCCAGAACTCTACCCTGTCATAAATGCAGAATAGAAGGTATGCTGTTATAGTTATTGCAGTATGCGCCACATAGAACTTTCTGTCATGTAAAGTTAAGAGACGTCGAAAACAGAAAGAGACGGAGGATGCCGTTTGAACAGTATCGCCAGTTGGAATTTCAGAATTGCCTCTTAAATCGCTTACTCCTTGATCTAAGGAAATGGCCAGGAAACTGAAGAGCCTGTCCTCTCTGTCATGGCTAGCAGTGACTGCAAGAGATATGGAGGAGGAGTGGTCTACAGCAGAAAGAGCAGCGAGCATACACACGCATACATACATACATACATACATACATACATACATACATACATACATACATATATACATATATACATACATATATACATACATACATATATTTCATCATGTTAAACCGTTAATCCCGACACCTTCTTTTCTCTCTCCATTTTTTCCTCTCATCCCTTTCTGTGGAAGATCGTAGGCTCGAAACGACAAAGACTTTTCCATTCTTCTCGATCGTCAAGTTAGAACACCAGCTTGTTGTTCCCTCAATTGTTTTTGTCTTCTGTTCTCTGTACATTTGAACTTTGTTCTTACTCTTTTCGCTATCACTTTAACATACGGAGAAAGTAATTTGCTTAAGTTGAGGCTTATGAATACAAAAGTTCTAACATTTAAAAGCTTAGCAATTTCAAAACTTTGAAAATCGACCGTTGACAAACCAAATTATTATATATAAAAAAAAGTATGTTATGAGACAGAGAGGCAGGCAAAAATAAGGAATAGGGGGAGGGAGTAAGTAATATAATATGAAAGGAGAAGGTGAAAGAGAAAGCACAAAAAAGTGAAAAATACAGAAGAAAAAGAAAAAAGGTTGAAGAGAAATATCACAGAATAATGAACAGGGAAATGGGGAAGAAAAATAAGAAGTAATATTTGCAAGCGTTAGATTATAACGTGTATACGCGTACTTTAGATGTATGGTGATTCAGTAATATTGGTTGTAAGCAAACAAGGAAAGTATGTATGCATTTGAAAAGGAAGGATACTATAAGAGTAATATAATTATTAAAATAGTAAATGTGAAGAATTCGAAGCAAAATCATATGTGTAACCACGAAAGAATATTTGTATGAAAATATAAGAACTATAAAAATATAGATGAGGAAAAAAGTAAAGGAAAAACTAAGAAGACATGATTAAGGTAGAGGTAGAAAGTAAGAACAGAACAGCATGAGAGGGGAGGAAAATCAACATACATAAACATACTGAGTAGAGAGTGATAAAGGGATTAGTATCCTTATATATTTATATATTTATAGGGGGGCTGCAAAAGCAGAGAAAGAAAAGAAAAATGGAAAGAAAGCAAGGGCATACTTAAATATTAACAGTACATATGGATTAGTACTTATAGAACAGAAAGTGTGCACGGCTTCTGAAGTCTCCAATTACAGCCGAAACTCGGATCAGGTCATTCACTTTTTCTTTGCACGAAGAGAAATACGCAAAATAGGCACATGTTTACATGTGTCATTATAGTGTTTGTTTTTTTTTGCATATTTACATAGTTTCGGGTAAATCTTGTATTGTTTATAAACGAATACATTATTCATCCCATAACTCACGTGATTAATGCACATTTTAGTATACAATAGACAACGATCAATAAAGAAAACAAAGTTACGTTGTTTTCCTAATTTTGAGAAGATTCCATTGAACCATAATGTTAGAATTTACAGATGCGTTTCCGTTAACAGAACTGAGCTTGCAGGATGCTTACTCAAATCCTTCCAAAAAAAAAACCTATCAAAATCTTTCAAAGAAAATGAAAAAATTGTATCTATGAAGAAAAATATATTCAACATGACGGTAAAATAAAATTTTGTAGCAAATACTTGTTTTGATTACGACATTTCGAAACCAGATTATACTTTCATTTGAATAAACTGAATGTCAATTTGATGTAATTTTTGTGGTGCACAAGTTTCCTGATCTTCAACCATAACGCATTAGAGAGATGCTGTTTCATTTCTCGAAATGTCGAAAAATGATAAGTTTTAAGGATACCTTTTCATAAGAGTATGTGTCATTATACCTAAATAACAGTCATCTTCGCTTTTATACATTACACTAGCTCTTTGCTGAGACATTCTCCACGAAGTAGAAATGAGTTATATAACATTGTAGATAGACAGACAAACACAGACAGACAGATAGATAGATAGATAGATAGATAGATAGATAGATAGATAGATAGATAGATAGATAGATAGATAGATAGATAGATAGATAGACAAACACATATCAGGAGAGAGAGAGAGAGAGAGGGACGAGAGAGAGAAGGGACGAGAGAGAGAGAGAGTGGGGACGAGAGAGTGGGAACGAGAGAGTGGGGACGAGAGAGTGGGGACGAGAGAGTGGGGACGAGAGAGAGAGAGAGAGAGTGGGGACGAGAGAGAGAGAGAGTGGGGACGAGAGAGAGAGAGAGTGGGGACGAGAGAGAGAGAGAGTGGGGACGAGAGCGAGAGTGGGACGAGAGAGAGAAAGGGGGACGAGAGAGAGAGAGACTAATAATTAAAAAGTTTAAAAGAGCAAGATAGGTTTGGTTTTTTTTTCTTCTTTTCTTTTTTGCAGATTGAATATTTTAGCTAAGGCATGTCCTTACTCTGGGGTTTTCCAGACATTGTGGCCGCTGTACGACTGATTACTCAGGAATAGCTTCGCTATGACTAACTTCTCATCATATAACCTGCACAGACTACAAAATAGTCACTTAATGCAAAATAGTATAAAACTATTTTATAATATTTGGGATTATCAGCTTGATTTATTTTGGTCCAAGCTTTTTACCAAGATCTACTACAAGACTGCATTTGCGAATGCAGACTTAATTATGTTTTTATGTAGCTATATATGTGTTTGTTAACTTTATTGTCACTAGATAGTTATTGTCTTGGTACACCAGTAAATGCGTGCTTCTGTGTTGGTGCATTCCTGTAATCTTGTATCTTAACACTTATAGGTTGGTATATGTGTGCTTGGGTATGCATGTATACACACACACACACACACACACACGCATATATACACACATATATACACTGTATAGATAGATAGATAGATAGATAGATAGATAGATAGATAGATAGATTCAAACACAATGTACCTTCACATATGCGATATCTTTTGTTTCGAAATAAATATGATAATATAAACTGTTCATAAGTAAATCTGAGGGTATGTGTGTGTATTTGTGAATGTGCGCGCGCATGTACAACACCATCACACTGATACATACACACACATACACATATACACGGACGTACACATAAACTTAAGAGGTGCTTGCTCCAGCAAGGCCGGAACTTCCCTCGAGCTATAACTAGAAAAAGAATTTAAAAATTCAATGTATGTATATGCGTATTTATGTTTTTCGTGTAGCCCTCATTAGTGTAGTCGTCTCTCATTCTTGTAATATCACCTATACCCATACTTTCTATCACCTCCGTCTCTCTCTCTCTCTCTCTCTCTCTCTCTCTCTCTCTCTTTCTCTTCCCCTCGCTTGGTGTTCTGACAATTTCATTTTATGTTCTGCTGTGAAGACAGTAATTCGGTATACCAACACGCATTCCAGATTCCATCTTTCCTGTCTGTTTATTTTGGATGGAGTCCTACACAGCAGCAAAACTAGGCTATTCGTTTCTTTACTTCTGTCAATACTTGCATACGTATTTCTCTTATCAGCTATGGCGGAGATGTCGTCTGCTTACCGTTATAGACCGTTGTAGCAGCTTAGTTTTTCATTATTTCTATTCTGTTTGTATCCATTTTCTTTGGGTATCTTTTGTTTTCTACTTTCTTTTTCTTTCTAAGCATTATTTCTTACATTTTGGAAATATTTAATAGAATATGAAATTATTTCTGTTACAAACTTTTGTCTGTAACTGCATGTGTTTCTGTATATGTACACTCACATACACACAGAGGAACATACACACACAAGTACACACAAACACACACAGATATACACACCTATATAAAAGACAAATGCCTGCCTCTCAGTCATTTCAGTGATTTTTGTAATGAAATATGTTTTGATACTATGGCAATTGTAAAGTTGTGTATGCCGTTTTTCAACGCCAAGAAATTATTTTAACTGAAGTTGTATCCCTTCGCTAATTTTTGTTGTCTTGTTCTTTTTATCTTTTAGCTTTTTTCCCTCA
>NC_142947.1:16916894-16926894 GCF_046866305.1 Octopus bimaculoides
AGGTAAATTATTAAGAACTACAAACACATCCTTTAAAAAAATCCTAAAATAAAAACCAAGCTAGAAAGAAAGTAGTGGGTTCTTGCGTCAGCAAACATCATTTCGTGATGTTGGGAAATTTGGGTATGTTTCAATACAGTGGCGTAAAGTTAGTATTCAAGTCCTAAACGAAACCCTTCACGGAGAGAGAGAAACTTAAACGAAATAGCATTTATTCGCTAACAGTTTACTTAGTACAGTTCATATTTCAACTCTGAAGTAAGGTTATGTATGAAGCTCACGTGTGGCTAACGATAAACTTCTCAAGATCTGCAATCTTCAAAAAAGAAAAAATAATTACCAACAATAGAAATATTGTTATTCATTACAGTAATTTATTTTCGTACGTTATTTAGATAGAGATCAGTCATGATCGATGACTAAAGACATTCTAGCTATGTTGGTTAAATATAGGCATCCTTTCTTATTTCCTGAAACAAGAGACGTGTTCAAAAACTAAAACCACACCGACATTCCTTCCTTCAATAAACACTTAGAACTCCATTATCCAATGTAACTTTCATCTTGTTGTTTTTGTTGTTGTTGTTGTTTAGCACATCTATGGCCAAAGACGTTTCAGCAAGTTTATCCCTATCCTGCTTTTTATTGAGATATTCTGTATATTATCAGACTATTTAATCCGTGTCTTCATTTTTAAAACGAAACGATTCGTGTGCTATTTCTAGAAGATGAATTAGCTACGTAGAAACTCAGTTCCTCGTCGGCTTGTGTTTACTAACAGCTGCACCATGCTATGTAACCATAATCGAGCAGATGCTCTTTTGCTGACTAATATTTTTGTTAAACGTGAAGGAATGTCGGAGATGTTACAACATCCTATTTTCAATCTTCTAATGTCCATTGGCCAGATTGTTGTTAAACGAGGTTCCTTTAAAACAGGTCGCAAGAAACTGTAAATTAAAGTATAGATTCAAAAAAACTAGTTAGGGTCAGATTCGGCAAAAAACAGCTGAAATACATTAATCACAGTGCAAGAACGTTTGTGTACCAAGAGAAGGTAATCAAAAAATTCCTCGAAAAAACATTCTCCTTGTGACCACCTTTTTCGTGTATCTTTTATTTATCATTGAATTGATAGAATATCAGATAATTTACTTGACGGCATTTAGTTGAGTCTGTTTTAGCTCCGAGTTTCAATCTCAGGATCAACTTTGCTTTACATCCTTTCAGGATCAATAATTAAAAAAAATCATGTTAAGGGGTCGATATTCAAAATATCTATGGCTTTATACCTAAGTTAGTAGTCAATGTATATATCTATGCTGTTTTGACTCTTTAGGCTTTTGAGTGCTACCACGCATCTTATTCATGGATATGTACATAGCTCCACACTTGGGTCAAAATAGAAACTTAGCCAGTGGTTAATATACATATGTCTAATATATATACATCACTTTAAAACCTCAACAACAGTCCCAACAGATTATACACTTTCATGACAAAACTTCACACTCTTCCAAATCACGTAATTGGAGAAGACTTCGATGCACACCACACATCCAGACGCAAAAAACAATACAGCTAACACATCAGGTGACGCAATATCATTATAGTAAGTAGTTAACTATAAACTCCACCGTGGGCATCCTTTTTTGTTCAACATGACAAACGGTCCTTAGCTCTCGTTTGTCAACTTACGGGTTCTTATCATATTTATAATATTTATCATCATGTTAGCATACTGAAGCATAAATAAACAATAAAAATGTTACTATTACAAACTTTAAAATATTTTAAAAAAATGGAAGTAAAGAAAAACAATGGAACAAATGTCATCAGAGAACTGGAACACCGTTCATTCAACAAACACCGTACTCTCTATTGTAGATACTGCGATACATTCAAAAGAATAATTGTAGAAAAACAACAAAGCACAGAAAACATGCCACAAGACAACCTAAAAATACAACCTCATTTTCACAACAGAAACAGTCAGCCTATTACAAACTAAGAACACCCTCAAGCAAAATACATCAATACTGCACAACAACAAAAAGAAAGAAAAGAAAAAGAAAAAATGAGCATCAAATAACTAATAAAAAACATAAATAAACCATATAAATAGCAATTATTTGTATGAAACATAAACAACAAATATCTGTATGAAGCATAAAACAACAAGCAGAGGAACAGAGTAATTAGCAGCATCAATAATAAAAGCATTAGCCATGGAAAACATGAAGGAGCCCATAGGTGGTCACTCTACCTATTAGAGATGAGTTGTTTTAAATGTTTATTAAGAGAAGTAATGTATATCTCCATAGCGATATGACTGTTCGACGTTACTACCGTTCCCCCCCCCCCCAGGAAGAGCCTCCCCCAGCTGGTTATCGATGCAATCTGCACCCGGCATATATTGCAAGCAGGGGAGCGAACCTCTATCATCTTCTAGCAGAAGACGGAATCACCAGACCGAACGGTTTCGGGCTATTTGTGCCTATCGTCAGTGATGAACACCTGGTCGCTAGAGATATCAGGAATTCGCTCCAGCTCGCAATATATAGAAAACCAAGCGACAATCAGTCACTGATCTTACAACAAGCAAAGTAGCTAATTAGAAAATCTCTATAAGAGATGAAAGTAGTAACTAAATAGCCCTAAAACCCTTCGGTTTGGAAATTCCGTCGTCTGCCAGAAGATGGTAGGGATTTGCTCCCCTGCTTGCAATATATGCCGGGTGTAGATTGCATCGATAACTAGCTGGAGGAGGCTCTTACTGGGGCGAATTCCTGTTATCTCTAGAGGCTGGTTGTTCATCACTGAAGATGTGCACAAACAGCCCGAAACTGTCCGGTCTAGTTATCCTATCGTCTGCTAAAAGATGGTAGGGTTTCGCTCCTTTGCTTGTAATATATACCAGCTGCAGATTGCATCGATAACCAGCTGGGGGAGGCTCTTCTTGGGGTTAAAAACAGTAGTAACGTCGAACAACCATATTGATGTGGCGATAAACATTACTTCTCAGTATAGTTACTACTTTCAAATCTTGTAGATATTTTCTAACTAGCTACTTTGTTTATTAAGAGATCCTTGATATTACTAAACCTACATATTTCTCGCCCCAAATCACAACAGGGATTCAGAACACAATGCTCCACCACCACACTGCTTCTCAGCTTTCATTGAAGGTGATGACGACAAAGAAAAAAATCTCGTGCTCATCATTCTAGCATACCTAGACCCCAACAAAGCTGAGGTTCAACTGCTGCAAGTACCACTACAATATCACATCACTAACAACACACTAACTCTACGATTCCGCAAACCATCACTACGCAATACTACTACAACCAAGATACTACCACCACCCCGATACAATAACATACCTCACAGCTCATACCACTACTACAATGAGTCGATGAGGGAACTGTTACATGTATACGTTGTGTTTCCACCAGCTAGAACTAGTAGCCATTTTTCTCTCAAATCACCAAACCGTATTGTTTTATATAAAGGTACACTTGACAATATCTATAGTGAAATTAAAAATAACAGCAAAATGGTACAGTCATAGTCGGAATGGCCTTTGATCACAGATCTGTCTGCAGCTATTAGAGCTGATCTGGTGTTAAACTATAACAGCAACTGCCACAGAGAACGACGAAGACGGCGACGACGACATCCCCAGCGAATATATGCCGGCTGGTATGGCGGAGTGGGTCACATTAAACTCAACGTACTTTTAGATTGTTGCGAAAGGAGGGATGATATTGAGAGGAGAAAAGACAGGAGGAGGAGGAGGAGGAGGAGGAGGAGGAGGAGGAGGAGGAGGAGGAGTGAAATTAAAGACAGAGTGAGAAATGTAGCGTATAGAGATCTAGAGAGAGATGTAGTAGTGGATAGGGAGGAAGCAAGCAAGATAAGGCAGTAAACGGAAAGAGAAAAGTAATGAAAAAGAGAGATGAGGAAGAAACAGCGAGAAAGAGAGAGATATTGTGGAACATTCACGTGTTAGTTCTGCTCTTTTCATCATTATTCTTATTATTAATACATATATTTTTGAAATGAATACTCTGAGATTCCATTATTGGATATATGAGAGATATTCTGTGAGACATTCCAAATGTTGGCTGAAAGTACAGACGGAACGGTTTTTTTTTTTTCTTTCTCTTTTTATTCTGAGGATGGAAATTACTTTGTAAATTTTGATTTCTTTTTTTTTTTTTTTGTAATGAACATATTTTAGAAATATTTGTACTTTTGTCCAAACATGAAGACTCAAACTAATTTGCATACACAGTTACACACACACACACACACACACACACATACATGTATTTGTATATATATATATATATATATATATATATATATATATATATATATATATATATATATACTTTATTTAAAAGCAGCAGAAATATAACAAAAAAACTGTTACTCTGAGTTTCACGTTCCCGTTCATCGGACAGTTTTGTTAGAAATGGAGAAAGAATAAAGAATATATATGTATGCATGCATGCGTATACATCATAAGTATGGATATATGTATATAACATACATAAATGTATGTATGATGTATGTAGTGTACTGTTTGCTTGATAAAATCAGGAAAAACACTCAAATCAGCGAGAATAAAATATTTTTTAATGAATACAGGAGTTATACGTGAGTTACTTGAAGTTTCATGCTCTAATAGCGCAGTATTAAGAAGGGATTGAATAGCTGACAATACACAATCCGGCAATCGTTGAAACTCAAGTAACATGTCTTCTCCAAGACGAAATGTAAAAAAAAAAAACTTAGTTATGTCCAAGTAAATCTCTAAATGAAGAATACTGTTAATATTGATAGTATAATGGGTTTAAAGTAGGTACAAAATGCAAAGCTATGCAACAAGAAATGTTATGCCTCGTGGGGTAGTCAAATGAAGGAAGGGATAACGGATGTTAGACTGTACGTATAATCCGTTGAATGATGGAGTCGTCTTACAGTTCGATAAGAGAAACTTGTCGAGATGCATACACCTAGTAAATGTCTCCGAATTCGAGTTTAGAAGGTTGATGCAGTTCTTCAATCTAATAAGTATTGTTTCAGCTATACAGGGCTTGCACTCTTGATCTGTCTATATATGGCTTTGATGTATCTGCGATGCTTCAGTTCTAATCCCACCAAATTGAAGGCATGACCTTCTTTGGTTGAAGTCCTGCGCCTCCCCCGGGAGTTTGATATTGTTACAGATGATACATTTTTCGTCCTTGCCAATATTCTTTTCAAAGGAACATCTTTCTTACGTTTCTGCAACGAATTCCAGATGGAAATCCGTTGGGCGATGTTAACCTCATTCAACTAAGTTGGGACTCAAACATCAAACCTACTGACGCAACTAAGTTGATGCAGAGGGTTTTCAAAACACGATTTGGTTATTTGGGAAATATCTGCGATCATCCTGGTCGTATAATGGTGTTTGGCATCGCTGTTAATCTCAGTTGGCCGGCCAGTACGGGTGCATCTTCAATCGAAACTTTCACGATCGAAATCTTGAAAACCACCTCTGACACACACGTTCCGTAACAGCGTCCTCTCTGTGCACAGTGTGTATCCTCCTGTAAGTTTCCGCTGCTTTCTTGACTTTGTTTAAAATTTTAAAAAAGTATGTAGCGTCGATAATGTTTGTTTTGATTCCATTTCATAGTGATCCCAAGCAAACAAAATGCGACCTGTCTTCTCACATGTTCGCATCGAACTACGTTGAAGTTTCAAGTATCTAAGGAGTACACAGGCGCAAGGGATAGACTGAAGTTAGCAACGATATTTTTTACGTCAAGGCTCAAGGGAGATTTTTAAGAATTCGTGACATACTTTGCATAGAAAGTTTAAATAAAGAACTGTGTTACATTTAAAAATTTAGAAAAATATTACTTACTTTGTTGACACTTTAAGAATTTACAAGCTTTTAAGAGAGCGTGAAATATTCCTCCTTTGACAAAACCTTTTCGGTAGAGGTCGAAGGTTGTCCGTATGACTCGAACCCACATCCTGTAGACATGACAGGCGCTTTGCTCTGAAACCAAAGCAATCCCTCGAATTTTTCTACCCATTTTAGAAACTTACCACTGAAATAAAGCTGTAAATAATGGTTTCAAATTTTAGCACGAAGTCAGCAATTTCGGAGGCGGGGTGAATAAGTCAATTATATCAATTCCCACTGTTCAACGGGTATTTATTTTATCGACCCCGAAAGGAAGAAAGGCAAAATCGACCTCAGCAGAATTTGAACTCAGAACCTAAAGACGTTCGAAATGCTGCTAAGCATTTTGTCCAATATGGCAACGATTCTCCCAGCTCGCCGACTTATGCTATGTAAATATTGAGTCGAAAATCCCTTTTAGATTGTAAATTACCTTGTTTAATTAATTTGCATGCAAGAACAAAATTGTGACTAATACCTTTCTTTTCAAGGCGGGAAATCATTAGTATGGGTCAATAACCTTTTAATACTGTTTTCAAAAATCTGCCGCGTACTTATATGACAGTTGCATAGGTACAAAAAGAAAAGCTATGCAACAAGAAATGTTATGCCTCGTGGGGTAGTCAAATGAAGGAAGGGATAACGGATGTTAAACTGTGCGTATAATCCGGTGAATGATGGAGTTGTCTTACAGTTCGATAAGAGAAACTTGTCGAGATGCATACATCTTGTAAATGTCTCCGAATTCGAGTTTAGAAGGTTGATGCAGTTCTTCAATCTAATAAGTGTTGTTTCAGTGTTGTTTGAGATTCATCGCAGTTTTAATGCCTGAAAATTGAGAAATACATTTTGATAAGAGTGAAATGTCTCAAATGATGCACATGCTGTTTAACTCAAGGTCAACTTTAATCATACATACGCATGGTCAAACGCATTCTAATCCAAACTATCCTGTTCGTTTTCTACGAGTATGAACGGCAGACCGTAATTCTCCAACGTATTCATCTTTTAAAGACGTCAGATTGGGTTTAATGAAAGATTTGACTGCTATTTCTAGCAGGCCAAATGTTCACGTAGCGGCCTTTACCATAAGTTATAGCACTTAACTTAATGGTTAAATCGGATACTTGAAGTAGTGCATCTAGATATCTGTTAAAAGTCTCAGCGGTGAAACTTTAGTTACACGTCTTACATTGTTAAAGACTCAATTGAATGGCCATGGGACTTTAATTGTTGAACTAGCCCTACAGTAAAGATTTACATTACTCCGAATAGTGACTTTTGAAGATAGAAAGTTTGTATATCTGATAGCAAATCTCAAACCCCCTTGTGATTGGTGTGATTAATTTGTTGATGTTTAACTTCAACTGCTGTAGGTTGATCCCCTATACGTACTTGCATATATATATATATATATATATATATATATATATATATATATATATATATATATATAAATTCATAAAGGGATAAAGATACAGAACGCGTGTTTTATAGACATATGATATATATATATATATATATATATATATATATATATATATAGAATGTGTGTTTTATAGACATATGATATGATATATATATATATATATATATATATATATATATATATATATATATATATATATATATATATATATATATATATGTATATATAGACATACACACACATATGTGTGTGTATGCGTATGTATATATTAATTGATAGTGATACACAACACACGCGCACGTACATATAAATATATTCATATTGACATCAATGATACATAGATATATATGCGTACATATTAAAGACACATATATACATCCATACCAATAAATAAATATATTTAAGCGTTTTAGCTGTCGACTTGCTGTCGAGTAGAATAGATATTCTTGCTAATTAAAAATGTAGTCTCCCTGTCATGAGCTCTCACAATGATGGAAACTTACACTAGCATGACAAAACCAAGGCCTCCACTTCTCAAACACCAAATGAGCGTTATGTCTCAAGCATCGTAGCTAAAGGCCAACCGTTTTTTGCTAATGCTGCCAGGATTTCCAACCGTAACTTACTTACACTGAAAAAGAAATGTGACGCAAAAAGCATCGACACATCAAACTTTATAATGAGAAACTTTATAGCGACAGTATTAGTTTTAGAAGCCGTTAAACTAACAAGCAAATTAAACCAAAGTGTAAGCTAGAAGACGCAGGTTTCGAATCAGCATATCTTTCTCTCAAGCCTATTTACATTCGCATATTAACACATATATCCAAATTTATCCTTTTTTAAAGTTTGTAAATGATTATTTAATTTCTTAAAATATGGTTTTTCATCGTAATTGTTGTTGACTCTTGGGTTTATCGTCCTTTGCCCATATTTTGTCTTTCATCACATAGTGTCCGAACATTTTTCTCACCAAGCAGATGGAACTACGAGTTCATCGTCGTGTATTGTACGCTTGCAGCGCATTGATATCACTACAACGAAAATCTTCCCGATTAAGCGCGAATTCTCCAGCTGCCCTGTCGCTTTTATCCAACCAGCTCGTGATATTGTCCATACATTGCGCTCTTTGCCAACCTTTTGATTCACTACCTTCTACTCTTCCTTCCATGATAATGCCTTCCGGACCTTTGATTTTTCGAATATGGCTATAATAGATGAGCTTCTGTTTTTCGTAATGTTCAGGAGTTGCTGTGTTTCACCGACAACACTCATTCCGATGGTCTTTGTATGAGACTCATAACATTCTCCTATACACTCACATTTCAAAATCGCTACAGAAAATTATGGAATGCTCCAGATTGGACTAACTTTATGAGCCGGGCATCTGCTGGATTAACAAATTAACTTTTATGAGTTGGGGATTTGTTCTTCGCTTGCACAAGAGTTTCAAGGACGGTAGAGAGGAGTTGCAAGACGATAAGTGTGGGGAGGAGAAGGATGTCAGAGCATCAGAGCTGGTTGAGAAACTTCGCAATTTTCTGGATGAAGACTCGTGTGTCTACAAAGACAATAACAATACAGTTTAGAGTTGGTGTAGCAACTGTACATAGAATTATTCATGAAGATCTGAACATGCGCAAAATGTGTCCAAAGTTTGTTCGCAGGATGGTTAATGACGAACAGAAGGGAAAACACGTTGATGACAGTAGGGAGATGACTGAATTCATTGCCTCCAATCCAAGAGTACATGGGTCTCTGGTGATCTGTGACGAAAGCTAGATCGACTGTTATGACCCAGAGACCAATTGAAAGCGCTCAATAGAAACATTCTGACACTCCTAGACCCAAGAAGGCCAAGCAAAGCAAGTCCACAGGAAAGCTCAAGGGGATCTCCTTTTCCGACAGCAAGGGCATAATGTACATCCACTGGGTTCCATCTGGACAGATGGTCAACAAAAAGTACTTTGTGGACGTTTTGGGAGAGTTCAGGAAATGACTTTATCGCAAAACGTCAGAGCTCTTCCATTCGAGTCGGTGATATCTGCACCAGAACAATGCACCAATTCACAATTCTATCCTAATAAACTTAACAGAGATAGGCAACAAAACAGTTCATTGCCCTGCCTGCAGCTCAGATCTTGCTCCTTGTAATTTTGGTTGTTCCCCAAACTGAAGGAGAACCTGAGGAACAGTCACAGATGGAAGAGACTGTAACAAGGGTCCTATAGGCCTTTATTTTGGAGGACTTCCATAGGTCCTTGATGGGTTCTTCCATATGTCCTTCCATGAGTCCTTCACGAAGTGACTGAAACGTAATAGCATTTGCATTGAAATCAGAAGATGCTACTTGAAGGAGATTACAATTTTGTGCTTCTTTCAAATTAATATATGCCTCTCCTGGAAAAATCTCAAAGTTCTGGAATTCACTTTGTATTGTATTGGTTATTGACAAAATACTACTTTCATGAAACGAAAACTGGCTGGGACCTAGCCTGGCAATATGAAAATATATAGAATATATGTTATGTTGATGCTTTTATTAAATACCATTTTCAACTTGTTTCTTGTGACACGCTCGAGTTTAGTAGTTCAAACAT
>NC_142947.1:16929394-16939394 GCF_046866305.1 Octopus bimaculoides
GCCCTTGGTATTGAATATGATGATCAGGAACGTGAAATTCGAAGAACTGGTTGTGTCATGCCAGTTGCATAACCATAACCACCGCCTGTTCCTTGGCATTGAGTACCGTTTTGAACTTTCCGTCTCTATCGACCTACACTAGACTTTTCACACACATGTACATACGCAGCCACTCACAAACACACAGTAAGATGGTTAGTATTTTCCATTATAAAAATTAAATTTAATTAAATCAGGTATTATATGAACTCGAATCCAAGATAGTAAAATTGTGCACAGCATCACCGCGGTTCTGTGCACATTTTTTTCCAATTTTGGATTCGTGTTTATAAAGCAAATAATCGAATTTAATGTGTGTCTGTGTGTGTATAAATACACACCCATAGATTTATTCTCAATACTTTTAATCTATTTATCCAGCGCTCCTAGTCAACATTTCATCTCTCCCTATCGAAGAGTTTAGCCTAACATCCTTAAAGGGAAAATGAAGAGTTCCTCACAGCAGCAACAATCAAGCCAAGTGATCAACAACGATTTAACTTCACAAACATGATTGTAATCATTGATAAGGTTCCAAGATACACATGTCATGAGAGAAGTCATTAACGAGAAAAAATAGCAAGGAATCGTCTGTCAAGATTGACATTCTGAGGATAAGGAAAAGGAGACCCGTAAAGATACACTGTGTAGATATTGACAGAATAAACTGATAATATATAGACGTTGACTAAACATTTAGTTAATGTGTTTAGATATATACAAAATGTAGATGTAGATACAATGCATAAATGCTACCTAGATAATTAGATATTGTGGATAGTTGCTGGATAGATAGTTATGTAAAATGTGTTGATGTTCACTGGGCAGCATGCATGCAGTTTTTGACAGGATAAGTAGTAAATCTACTAACATTTTGACTGAATAAATAAAAACAGTATACGTTGCTTAAAGCCAGATCAGCCACGATACAGGAAAGTCATGATGTACGCTGATGTTCTGGCGTTAGTTCGTTGTGATCGATAGACACAGTATATAAATATTGAATGAGTTGACAGATAAAATGTGTAGATGTTGACTGGATAGGCAGACATAATATGTAGAACAAAAAGCATAGAATCTGAATAACTAGTAATGTTTTTGCGTCGGTGAAAAAGTAATACTTATAATTCAAACAGTGGAATATGTTTTATGGCGTGCGGATAAATGAAAGCCTAACATTCCGAGCAGAACCTTTCATCACAGAAAAATTAAACTTTAGCTGGAATTGAAGAATGAACGGAGGTTAGTGAGAGACAAAGAGAAGAAAGGAACATCGGAAAGGAGGGAGAGGAAGTAAATATGAGTGGAGGAGGAGGAAACAATCAGAATGAGGGATCAAATTGAAACTCTGTAATTCTTTATACTTACTCTTTTACTCTTTTACTTGTTTCATTCATTTGATTGCGGCCATCCTGGAGCACCGCCTTTGGTCGAGCAAATCGACCCCCCCCCCCACCAGGACTTATTCTTTGTAAGCCTAGTACTTTTTATCGGTCTCTTTTAAAGAACCGCTAAGTTACGGGGGACGTAAACACACCAGCATCGGTTGCCAAGTGATGCTGGAGGAACAAATATAGACACACAAACACACATACACATGTAGATACATATACATATATACGACGGGCTCCTTTCAGTTTCCGCCAACCAAATCCACTCACAACGCTTTGGTCGGCCCGAGGCTATAGTAGAATACACTTGCCCAAGGTGCCACGCAGTGGGACTGAACCCGGAACCATGTGGTTGGTAAGCAAGATAGATATATATATATACATATATACACCGGCTTCCTTCAGTTTCCGTCCACCAAATCCACTCACAAGGCCTTGGTCGGCCCGAGGCTATAGTAGAAGACACTTGCCCAAGGTGCCACGCAGTGGGACTGAATCCGGAACCATGTGGCTGGTAAGCAAGCTACTTACCACACAGCCACGCCTGCGCCTACTTAGGTAAAACTAGAATTCGTTTCGCTGACGCCTTCTATGAGCACCTTCATGACTTTCGGAATAACACCTAAGCAATCTCTAAAATCGTGACGTGACATTTAAATTCGTTAGATTATTTATTCTTTCTGTGACAACTCTGTATATGGAATCCCTTTACATCACAGCTCAACCCTCGCCTGTATATGGAAAGAGGAAAAATCTAATCTGAACTCTAGATAGTTCTTTGCCCCTCCATCTTTGAAATAGATCGTAAAATTCCTTCTGTATCACTACATTATATGTGAATGCATTTGTTAACAAGCAATGTTAATTCTCTAAATGAAGTATTAACAGTAACTGCACGATAAAGTGAAGACATTGCTTGTTTTCACCTTTTCGATATCAGTGAAGAATTTCACTGGAAAAGTATACATAAGATTGCCAAGAATTTATCTCTCTCATCGAAGATCGGTGGCTATCGGACGCTGACGAAGGGAAATAACCCTGAAACCCGGGTCCGTTCGTGCTACAGATCACGATGAGAGGGATAACTTCCCTTGGCAAAACAAACAGGACACAGTAGTGTGTCGATAAGCCAGCTGGAGGAGATGTCCTCCTGGGGCTAAAAGCAACAGTAACATCCACCCCTAGGGGTCAGCCACACTTAAGTGGCAATATACTTCACTATATATATATACTTATATATATATGGATATATATATATATATATATATATATATATATATATATATATATATATATATATATATATATATATATATATATATATATATACATATATATATATATATATATATATATATATATATATATACACACACATACATACATACATACATACATACATACATACATACACATGAGGTGTTTAAATTTCTGCATGTTTTCTTGTTACAAATCCTTTCTCGCTCTCCCATCTCTCTCTCTCCCCCTTTATGCCCCCTCTCTCTCTCTCTCTCTCTCTCTCTCTCTCTCTCTCTCTCTCTCTCTCTCTCTCTCTCTCTCTCTCTCTCTCGCTGCTCAACGTTTTCCAGGTCTTGGTTTTCCAAAAGTCTTGCTTTTCCTTCCTTATGTTTTTTTTTTTACTGACCATTGCTCCACAACCAATCTCTATTCATACATATTAACGATTTTCCTTCTTCTTCTCCTCCTCATCTTCCTCCTCATTTCTCTGTTCCTGCTCCTCCTCCTCCTAATTCTTTCACTAATCTCAGCATATTTCTTCTTCAGCATTATTCCTTGACTTTCTTTCACGAAGCTTTTTACCCGACACGTTAGTTTTCTCTTTCTCCCATCGCATAAAATATGTTCCACTATTTGAACAGTGTATAGATGCTAACGGGGTTAAATGACATTTTGCGTAGATGTTGGCCCTATTAACAGAATTAGTAGACGCTGAATGAATGAGTTCACTGTAGAATTTCATGACAACAGACGGAATAAATAGACTCTGTGGAAATGAATAAGTCAAAAATAATATTAAATAAATCAACAAATAAGTGTGAAATAATTGCCAAAACCTCATATTACAATATTACAATGTCTATGAGTATACATACAAACATACATACGTATATGTATGTACCTGCATATCATACACAGACACATACACACGCACACACACGACCCACACACACACACACACACACATACACACATACACACACACACACATACAAACACACACACATATATGTGCACATGGGCCCAGTTCATGCGAAGTAAGGCATGATAAGTTATACCGGATGTGAAGAACGAGCCAGTTTTGAAGAATTCGCCGAAACGAATTAGGGTTTGCCGCAAAGGGATTTTAAATGATGCTGATGATGATCTTGAATTTCTTCTTCTTCTTCTTCTTCTTGCTGTTCCTGTTGCGTTTACCCTTGTTGTAGTTATTGTTGGTCGTGCTGGTGGTAGTCGAGGGGAATAGTCTTTGTGATAGTGGGTCTGGTGTTGGTGGTGTCTGCTAAATGTGTTGTTTGAGCGATTAATAGGAAATTATGTAGCAAGTAAAATGGGGAGTGAAGTGAGATGTATATATAAGTGTGTATATATAAATGTATATATATATATATATATATATATATATATATATATATATATATATATATATATATATATATATATATATATATATATATATATATATATATATATGCATGTATATGTGCGTATTCGTCTGTGAATGTGATTCAAAAGGATAGGAAAAACAAAAGTAGATTGAGTAGAGATTACACGTACACACATGCATACATACACATGCGCAAACTTCCACTCAAACACACATACACATGCACACGCACATACATACAGTCACACACAGACACACACACTAATGCCTCGATTAGCGAAACTATTTCCATATCAGAAATTTGCCATCAGAGGAAGTTAAAACAGAGAAGGGGAAGGTTGCGGTGTATGCAAATCAATCCTTTTAATTATTGAAAGAAATATACGCTTGTTTAATATACCGTGAGCCTGCAATGTCACTACATATGTACAAAGGTCATAAAAGCAAACTTATATGGAATTCAGTAATAAAATATAGTTTATGCAACAAGTCAAAATACGAAACAATGAAATGCAATGTTTAAAATGTTGACAAAGTTCTGTGCTGCATCTCATGCACAGAACTTTGTCAGCACAGAACTTTGTCAGCACAGAACTTTGTCAGCACAGAACTTTGTCAGCACAGAACTTTGTCAGCACAGAACTTTGTCAGTGAACAGGTCGCGGTCTCAAAGCGACGAAAATATTTTGACAAATTAAATTTAAATTTTGAAGTGAATCTAACGGTTTTTGTGTGTTATTTTAAATGGCTTATAAACACCTTCCACGCTGCAATTGTTATATATATATATATATATATATATATATATATATATATATATATATATATATATATATAGAGAGAGAGAGAGAGAGAGAGAGAGAGAGAGAGAGATAGACAGACAGATAGATAGATAGATAGATAGATAGATAGATAGATAGATAGATAGATAGATAGATAGATAGATAGATAGATAGATAGATATGCATGCACGCGTGTATGTATGTATGTATAGTCCGCATGCATGCATTTATAAACGCATGTATGTATAATCCTCATGCATGCATTTTATAAAAGTGCATGTGTAGGTAAGGAGCAATGATGCATCAATTCAGCCGCATATGACTCGTAAACCAACAACGTGCTAAAAACTCGGAGCATTTAGATCAAGATAGTTCTTAAATGTCTGAAGTATTACCCGCCTGCATTGTTCCCTTCATGCTGTGGATCTCACTAATTGCTCGAACTAATAACGATCTCACAAATTAAAGATAGCTTGCATTTAGCATACAACATAGTCAATGATAAATGTCTGCTAAACGAGATTCTGGAGATTATGAAGAACATCCGGTTTTTAGAGTTGATTTATAGTAAGTTAGAAACAGAGACATTCTTTCTAGAGTTGGGTGGCAAACAGCATATGCCGACAAAGGATCTATCTCACCGAAGAAAGCGTGCTTCGACAGGAAGCAATTATGACTGGATCGAGCTTCTTAATACATGTAGGCTTTCCGACATTTGAATGGTTTCCTCAGTTGTAAGAACTTGTACTTCATCTTGTACTTGTGAATTTTTGCTCCTGATATTATTGAAAGTACTTCATTTCACCTTTACGTTACACGCTGTGAGTCTTGAAATTGAGACAACATTGAAGGTATGGCTGAACATGATCATACTATAATTATGCTAATAGGTTTTCACAGTACACAACACACTAGAGATGTTCCAGTCGAAATTATTAGAAGATGGCGTTTTCATTCACGTTTCTCAGATGGAATTTGGTGGAATTTCTCAGCCTTTTGTGCGCAAAGAAATCTTAATGAAGAAATTTTAGTACTGTACGGAAGCACCCAAATCATCAGCGCATACAATAGGGCGTGTAGCATCACTTCCTGATTGATCGTCGCTGTACAAATTGACAAATGAGAGCTAGAACGCACATTGAGCAAAACAATTCAACTCACACGGTTTGCCATCAGACTCTGCAAAGGTCACCTTGGTTTCTTGTGATCAATCAACTCGATGAACCGGATGCTCTTCGTAATCTCCAGGATCTTATTGAGTGGACGTCAATCACTGAAAATGCTGTATGCTACATACAAGTAATCTTCATTCTACGGGACCGCTAGGCTGAGTTTTATTTGTTAGTAAGCTCCACAGTATGAAAGGAACACAGCTGGAGGTAATACTTCTGATGCATAAGAACTAGTAACTACCAGAGAATCAACATGACTTCTTGTTTTCTTGATCTATATGCTCCGAGTTTTAAGCACGTTGTTCGTTTATGAGTCATATACGGTCTGAAATGATGAGCCATTGCTCATTACGCACGCACACACTAAAACAAGTTTATAAATCCATGTGTGTGAATTGTATATGAGTGTGTGTATTACATACACACACACACACATATATACATATATGATATATAATATATATATATATATGCATACGTACACGTGTATATTTCACTTCTGCGTATTCCTGCCACCCCAATATATTCTGGATGTGGGAGTAGTTATTGGCATTCGGATGAAGGAATGTGTGACGAATTTCAAAGAATTAAACATAACACCAAAAGAACAAATTGAAATAAATCCTAAATTAAATAATACATATATATATATGTATTTGTATACACAGACGCACACACACGTTTCATATTGAGTCATACATTATAGTGAGAAAGAGGAGGAGTTGGGATGTATTACGGTGCTGGCCGACATCGATGATTGGCCTTGATGATAATTGAGGGTGATAATTGCAATAATAATGGCGATTACCTTGGTGACGATGCATATAATAATGCATATAATAATGCATATAATAATGCATATAATAATGCATATAATAATGCATATAATAATGATGATGATCCTTACGTTGATTGTAGTGACGATGATGAGACTAAAACTGATGTTGATGAAATAAGTAACATTCAATAAAAAAAAATCTACCTAGTCTCCCCTTATATACATACACGCTTATATACACAAAATATATACAAACACATGCACCTATACATACATACATACATACATACATACATACATACATACATACATACATACATACAAATGTATTTAATATGATATTTAACACACACTCACATACATATAGAGGTGCAAACGACACTATTGATTATTATAAAGAAGCATACGAACAGAATCGTAGATAAACATCGAAGCACATACACACGCGCATGCAACTACATACATACATACATACATACATACATTCATACATATGTATATATATATATATATATATATATATATATATATATATATATATATATATATATATATATATATATATATATATATATATATATATAAGAATTTAAGGATTGGAGAAAACGCATGTTATAATTGCATACTTTATTCTGTATATGTATATACATATATATATATATATACATATATATATGTACGTATATACAGGTATAATATACATATAGATATAGATATATGTATATACATATATATGTGTATATATATATATATATACATACATATACATACACACAAACTCACACATATAAATCACATTATATCAAAATCATATACACACACACACACACACACACACACACACACACACATACGTACTTTACACACTTAACAAACACGCACACACATAAGGAATGGGGTGCTATAGATATATATGATTTTCAATTGGAAACGGTGCCAAGTAGCCAAATAATGTCAGTTGTAAACAGATGAAATGTCGACACAATCAACAATTAAGTCTTCTGAAAGAAACATAAAAGATTCCTTTTAGTCTTAGCAAAAGAATGTTCCTCAGCTCCAAAACCCCCACTGCTTCCATATCTCCATTACCATTTACACCACCGACACCGCCAACATTTTCACAACCCCCACCACCACTACTATCACCACCGCTTCCACGACCATCGTCTTCTCCTCCACCACCAACGCTAAAAAATATCAACCACTAAATTAGCCTCTTTTTTCACCTCCATTCTCAGCCAGTAAACTAAGCTCAGGAATTTGCTAGTCCCACAGGCTGTGGAACCTACACATGTGTCGAAAAAGTTTCTATGTGCGTATGTATGTAAGTAGGTGAGAGTATGTTTCACTGAGTACGCATGTGTCTATTTGTGTGTATGTGTGTATATGCGTGTATACACACATATATGTGTCATTCTGAATACGTATATGTGTATGCATGTGTTAACATGTATATACGTTTGTATGAATGGATGAATGAATGTATTTGTGCATGTGTGATTTTGCAATTTTTAATGTGCTTGCATGACCCGATACGAGCCAACAGTGAATCCTTAGTAGAACCACTTGACTTTCAAGAAATAATAGTTAAAACTCTAACTATTGCTTTCAAAAATTAAAGAACAGAGGGAAAGACAGGATGATTACAACTTGAATCCCTTTGATCGTAGTTCTGCTCAGTCATGGATGACCTAGGGCTAAACAACAATAACCTGACTTAGCACAATTTTCTGGTATGCCATTGCTTCCTCTTTCCTACCCGCTTTGCACTGTGGTAGTGCGCTACCTCGAAATTCGTATTTTCGAGAACTGATTACAGAGTAGGTTACAGTCTTTGTACTAAAATATCTCGCCTCGCCTTCCACTGACATCATATTATTTCATATTGCTTGGAATGTCGCATGAGCGAAGCGAAAGAGCTATTGTTCGACAGTTGTTTCATTCATATTATTTATCGAATTCCAAAAATGATAAAGGTGGTAAAAATAGCAAGGAACAATGTTTAGTTGTATGCTTTTAAGTTATGAATTGATCACCGCTGATTTTAAACTTTCCTGTCATCGTTTCCGGATTTGATGAAATAAATATCAGAAATGAGTATTAGATGAATTGTAGTACAGTCGTCTCTCTTTCCTAGTCTGTAACATCTTGAATGTTCATAACGGTAAAGAGTTAGAAGTTTATGCTCGCCTACAGCAATTATCGAATGCATGGTATACTCGTTCGTGTGTGACGGCTAACTATACTATGCCTCTTTTTCTTTGAATCATGACGTTACCGATGATTATTTGAATGACTTCCATAGGACAGTGGTTCTCAATCTTCATTTTCATTGGTGTACTAGAGATGAAAAAAAAAATACACAGGCCACAAAAAGAAAAATGTTTCTCTGCTGTCAAAAGATTTTTACTTCATCTAGGGAATTTTTTGACACGCCGAATCCGAAAATGACATTCATTTATTATCATCACGTTTAAGATTTAACGATACTGGATCCGCCGTAGAATTTCATTATCTTTTCGTTTGGGTTTTTTTTTTTTTAATAAAACAGCTTATGAGAAACAAGGCATAACATACAAACATACAAAGAAATTGGTTTTTCTTCAAAACAAGAATCTTTTCTTAAAAAACACTACTGAAAAACTAATAGCAATCTTAAAATTTCTACAAACAAATTACATCATTATTTAAGCCTAATTTCCCATGAATTCGCGTTTGGATGATTTTCTTGAGTGCTGAACCCCAGAAAGATCACGAGCCAAGTTTCAGCAATAGTTTGTCATCATATACAAATCTCACCTGCCTTGATACCTTTCTTCCATTGATTTTATGTCCTCATGGAAACGTTCTCCTTGCTTGTTACTTGTGTCTCCAAGATTATCAAATTGACTGTGCAGCTTCTTTGCTCATATTTTCTTCCAACTCTTGAAAGTTCTCCAGTATACTTTCGACTATTTCGGCATAGTTGGCTGCTTACTTATTACCCAGTAAGTCATTTACAATTATTACAGATAAATTCCTTGCTGCTGCTTCAATGCAATTCTTTGAATTTACAAAGTTCCCATCTTCCAACAATTTTCTGATTTGCGGCCCATTTTCTGATTTGAGGCCCATTTTCTGATTTGAGGCTTTGATCTTTTCACTGCTCAGGCCGGGAAATACGTTGCAAATATAGTGAAAGTATGGTCCATCTTTATCCAGAGCTTTATCCA
>NC_142947.1:16944394-16959394 GCF_046866305.1 Octopus bimaculoides
CAAACAACCAAAAAGCCCCAAGCACAGAGTACTGTTGCAATGGCTTCTACAAAACAAAGAGGTCTATAATGTGGTAATTGTGATGGCGGTGGTGTATGCGTGTGTTTGTGTGTATGCGTGTGTGTGTGATTGGTGTGCACATGGTTAAGAAATTCGCTTCGTCGAGTTCGACCCCACTGTGTATCACATAAGAAAGTGTCTTTTACCATAGCCTTTACTCTACAGAGTCTTATGAATGAAACTGTGTGCAGGAAATTGTGCGAGATTTTGTCGAGTGGACTCCATGTGTACGAGGAATGTTCATTAAAGAGTTCTCCTGGCCCACTTCCCAAGGACTGTGATAAACGAAGCTTGCCATAATTATTAGTCCTTCTCTGCATAGCCACCAGCAATGGTGACACACTTCCTTCATCGCTTTATGCAGCTGTAAAAACCTCGTCAGTAGAAGTCAGTAGGTTGTGTCTGGAACCAAGACTTTACAGATCCGCATTCAACTACTTCCATTATAACACCTTAGTCCACTTCAGCAGCAGTAAAAGTCAAACGAATACAAGTGGGAAGCTGCAATTTACAATGTGACATATAGAGACATGCATAATGATACCTGCACAAGTTCCGTTTCCTGCAATAACCGGAAGTGGGTCAGAGAAACTCTTTAATCAACACCCCTTGTAATAATAGAAAGGTCGAAACTCGTCACACGCTATCACGCTGATTTTAGTTGAGGATTACGTAAAGAAGACAAATGTCTGGAAAATTCTCAGCCACGTCAGGTACAAGAACTAAAGGGGAACTACTCTGTGCTCTATTATTCGATGAATTCAGTGATCAGTTGATCAAAGCACTTTTTGGATTTGGGGGAGGGGGCAGTTTAGTCAGGGTAGAGAAAAAGGCCTTAGAAGTTTTATTCTTTCTAGGGTTTCCGAGATTCGTGAGAAAAAAAAATGGAATTGATCTTCAAACCAGAAACTTCGCATGCATGCTTAAAAGAGAATAATCTCCACTAAAGCTCAACCAATGACCTGGTGGTAGTGTTAAATTGCACAAAGACGTCCATTCAATATCTCAGAACATAAAAGCTGGAAGATATACAAGGCATCTCGCCTCGACCCTAGAATAATCCTGCCAATACACCAACATATCCCCACTGGAAGATTCATCATCAAGACCAAGGGAGGATTCATTTATATTATTTACTAGGATGGTGGTAAGAGTGTAGCATGTGTGTGTATATGTATGTGTGGTGCATGTGTAGTGAGTGCATGTGTGTGTCTGTATATTGTGTGTGGGGGGGGGGGGGGGGGTATATGCACTGCGAAGTATAAGTATGCTATGTGTAGTGCGTGTGTTGTATGCTGTATGTACTGTGTGTGTTGTAAGTCAACTGTGTGAGGTGTATATGTGATGTGCGCGGTGTTTATGTGCTGAGTGATGTGTATTGTCCATACGTGCTGTGCGTGTGTGCGCGCATGTGTGTGTGTGCAGTGTACGATTGCTATGCATAGTATATGTGTGTTGTGTATAGTGTACATCTGTATATTTGGTGTGTATTACATCGCAACGTTATTGACGGTTGTGGAAGGGATCTTGTTTTTATTCTTTGTACCTAAATAAGCTCTGATCTACTAGACGTATGAAACATTTCTGCAAAGACCATCCTGTTTTCTTTTAATGCATAATATAACAGGGACTGCATTATCCAATGGGTGCTACTTTGGTGTGTGATCTACAAGTTAGAGGGCGATTACTTTAGGTTACGTCTTAGTTTATTTTTCAGTTTCTAAAACGACTTAACATGTTGGCTACATACATTTTACAATAAATTCTTTTGTACATAATTAGTAATACTCTTTTACTCTTTTACTTGTTTCAGTCATTTGACTGCGGCCATGCTGGAGCACCGCCTTTAGTCGAGCAAATCGACCCCAGGACTTATGCTTTGGAAGCCTAGTACTTATTCTATTGGTCTCTTTTGCCGAACCGCTAAGTTACGGGGACGTAAACACACACACACACACACACACACACACACACATATATATATATATATATATATATATATATATATATATATATATATATATATATATATATATATATATATATATATATATGTATACATATATACGACGGGCTTCTTTCAGTTTCCGTCTACCAAATCCACTCACAATGCTTTGGTCGGCCCGAGGCTATAGTAGAAGACACTTGCCCAAGGTGCCACGCAGTGGGACTGAACCCGGAACCATATGGTTGGTAAGCAAGCTACCTACCACACAGCCACTCCTGCGCCTATGATTGTAAGTGTATTTTTTAAAATTCTTACAATTTTAATAATAATAAAACCATGTTTCATGTATGTCTTAGTAAATAATAATAAGAAACCAAGAATAAACAATATAGTAATTAGAATAAGCGTGTAGGTCACAGCTGCGAGTATTTTAACGTAAAGAAACTAAAAACTAACCTAAAGTAATCGCCATTGAAGTTGTAGATCACACGCCAAAGTAGCACCATGCAAGGGATCTTTTCTTTTTATAAAAGGATAGCCTGTGCGACTTCATTAACCGATATGACCTTACATTCCAGGTAAGTAATGGTAGGGGGGGGGCTCTCTGCATAGTCTCTTTTCGTCATGGTTTCTAAAGAACATACAACTGTTGTTGTTGTAGCTGTTGCTGCCGCTGCTGTTGTTATTTTTGATGTGTACGACAATAGTGGAGCAATTTTTTGTTTAGATCTACGTCTGATCAAGTAGATCTATCTTTGGTCCAGGGAACTCCACGAATAAACCATATTGTCTTTTTCGAGTTTTTAAAAAAATTTTGTCCTCCAAACCTAATACAAGTAGGAATACTTATCCGATATGACCTTCAGACATAGCTCGTCTAAGACTATACCATCATTTGTTTTGTCTCGTTATATTTCTTGCAAGAAAGGAGACAAGGTGGCCGAATAGTTACTTAGTACGCCAGGCATTTCGTCCAACGTTTCGTCCGTCTCTACGTTCTGAGTTCAAATTCTGCTGGGAT
This sequence comes from Octopus bimaculoides, assembly GCF_046866305.1. Taxonomy (NCBI): domain Eukaryota; kingdom Metazoa; phylum Mollusca; class Cephalopoda; order Octopoda; family Octopodidae; genus Octopus; species Octopus bimaculoides. Next base: position 16,947,424 of record NC_142947.1, read on the forward strand.
CGACTTCGCCTTTCATCCTTTCAGGGACGATAAAATAAATAGCAGTTGAGTACTGGGATCGATCTAATCGACCTATCCTTCTCTCGAACTTGCTCGCCTTGTACCAAAACTTGAAATCAAATATTTCTTGCAAGAAAGATTTTGTTGCTATTTCTAGCGGGCTAAATGCCTTCCGTACAAGCGCCATTGCTGCCTCGAAAAGATAGAATTTTATGCAAAGAAACGGTAATGGTGGTGGTGGTGATGCTAGTGGCAGATTTGATGCTAACGGTAGTTGTGTGTATGTGTGTGTGTGGTGTGTGTCTGAGAGAGAGAGAGACAGAGACAGAGAGAGTGTGTGTGTGTGTGGTTACTGGAACGGTGGTAGGTTCTATATATAGCCACTGCTGCCTACACGCTGTAAAATGATACGTTGTCTATAACATAGAAAGGGTTTCGTTAGTCGTTTGGTAAAGAAGAGATTGCTGAAAGAAATGGCGTTGAAAGAAGTATGTAAAGTAAAGTAGGACACAGTTTAGAAAACCCGTTGCAAACGCCGTCTATTTTCTTCTATCGGCAATCACACTCCACTTCTTCTTTTTCCTTCCCCCTCCCTATTTTCCTTCCTTCCCACCTTCTTCTCTTCTTTTTCATTTTCTTTCCTTTTTGTGTTCTACCCTCTCGCTCACCCACTCTGTGTGTGTGTCTCTCTCTCTCTCTCTCTCTCTCTATATATATATATATATATATATATATACATATATATATACACACACATATATATTTATACATATATATATTTATTTATATATAAATATTGCACATATATATTCTTCCATATAATACATACACACACACACGCATGCACACACAGGAATACACACACATATTTATTCTTCCCATCTCTCTCTCTGTCTCTGTCTCTGTCTCTCTCTCTCTCTCTCTCTCTCTCTCTCACTCACTCTCTCTCTCTCTCTCTCTCTCTCACTCACTCACTATTTATGTATGCTGGAGTGTGTGTATGTGTGTGTGTATTATGTACCACATCCCCACATACACTCTCACTCACACACCTGAAGCATTTCCTCACACTTAGAGCCCATCCGCCCGCCATTAGGCAAGACTAACCCCAGTTTCGCTGAGGCGTTTGGGTGTGGTAACTGTCATAATGATTGTGTGGGGAAGGAGGTTGCTGGGTAACAGCACCGGTACAGCTATTCCTGGTTGTCGTGATGCTGGTGTTAGTGATGGTACTGAGGGTACTGGCGGAGGTGGCGACGGAGGTGAACAGTGGTGGTGGTAGTTGCTTTGGTAGTATGAAGCTAGTAGTGTTAGCGTATTGGTAGTGCTTGTGCTTGTTGTTGTGGTGGTGGTGGTGGTGGTGGTGGGAGCGATGGTGGTAGTGGTAGTGGTGGTGGTGGTGGTGGTTGCGGTAGTGGTGGCGGTGGGGGTGTTATTAATCTTAGTATCGGCCACAAAAGCACTAATTCTGTAAGTAGTAGAGATATCGAAAAGGAAGTAGTAGTAGTAGTAGTAGTAGTAGTAGTAGTAGTAGTAGTAGTAGTAGTAGTAGTAGTAGTAGTAACGCGAGTGATACTTTTGATGGTAACGTTTATGTGGGAACTGCTGGTTGAAGATGTAGCGATGTGATACATATATATATATATATATATATATATATATATATATATATGTATGTATATGTATATATATATATATATATATATATATATATAGTGTGTGTGTGCGTGTATGTGTGTGTGAATGTGTGTGTGTATGAGTGTGTGGATATATTAATGTATACGTGTTTGTGTGTATGCGTGATATATTATATATACATATAGTGTATATATAATATATATATATTTATATATATGTATGTATGTATGTATGTATGTATGCATGCATGTATGTATATGTACGTATGTATGCATATATGCATGTATATACACACACGTACATATATGTGTGTATGTACACGCATGCATACATGTACGTCTTACACATTAATAAGATTCATTGTAACCAATGAAAACACACTGTTATATTCAGTTTTACGTTCAATTTTCGTTGGTGTCAAAGATGCTTTTCATTCTCTTGGGGCCGATGAAGTAAGGTACGCGTCAACTATTGGCATCGACGATATCAACAAGCTCCGCCTACTCTTTAAAAGGTTACTAGTTTTGTGACTCAATAAGGAATCCTTGTTTCACTACTAAGCCACTACCAAGCTATCTGTTGCCACAAATTTTAGAGAGCGAAAGGCGGCGAGCTGGCAGAAACGTTAGCACGCCGGGCGAAATGCTTAGCGGTATTTCGTCTGCCGCTACGTTCTGAGTTCAAATTCAGCCGAGGTCGACTTTTCCTTTCATCCTTTCGGAGTCGATTAAATAAGTACCGGCTACGCATTGTGGTCGATATAATCGACTTAATCCGTTTGTCTGTCCTTGTTTGTCCCCTCGATGTTTAGCCCCCTGTGGGCAATAAAGAAATATATAGTACAAGACACGTGCACAAGGTGCCTTGCAGTGGGACTATACCCGGAATCTTGTGGTTGAGAAGGAAACCGCACAACCATGTCTAAGCATACAAACATATGTGTAAGTGCGCGCGCGCGCGCGTGCATGTGTTTGTTTGTATGCACGTGTGTGTATGCGTTTGCGTGTGTATGTTGGAAACATGATTGTATGCTCATGTTGCTTTTTTGTATTGAAGATTTTCCGCAATTCATTTCTAAGCCTATATAATGCGTTAGTGGAGAAAATAAATTTCGGTCATCCCTCGACGTTTGTGGCCCGAATTAATATTTTGAATGAAATGATTTCAATTACCAGTTCCTATAACCGCATTGTTTCGTCGTAGGCGTGAATCATGGGAAAACTGAGGCGTACAACTAATTATTGGACTTTAAAACTGTTGGTCGTTCATCTCAGGTTTCATTTAGGTGACTGGAAATACTCTAGCAGTGATGTCTAGACTAATGTTGTTACTACGATACCATTATCGTTTATTAAGTTTTATGTTATTTTGTTAAATTAATATAACATTGTTACGAAGATTAGTGAAGTGGGAGGAACGCTAAACGTCGGCTGGGTTTCTTGTTTCATCATTTTACGATGTGTTCCATTACTTCTAGTACCAAGTTTGTCTTTCATTCCTCCAGATTCATTAAAATCAGTATATATCAGCAACGGAAGAAGTCAGTTTTTATTGACTATAATAACTAACCCACCAAATTGTTAGTTTTTTTTTTTTTTTGAGGGGGGCTGGTGAGGTTAGATATAACAATATCTTCCATGATTAAACGTTTAGTTTTTGAGGATATTCTAAGGAAGATTTTTCTTTTTAACACTTAATATTCCCTGTGTGTGTGTGTGTATGCGCATACGTGTGATTATATGTGTATTTGTGTGTGTGTGTGTTATAATCTGCTACATGAGCTTTTCATTCTAGATCAGTGGTTCTCAACCATTTTTGGCTATGGACCCCCTTTGGTTCCTATTTTACTCTACTGGACCCTCCACCCCACCCCTCAAAAAAAAACATTCGATGTTTAAAAAAAAGGTCCAATATATTATCATAATTAAATATTATTAAGAATTAATTGTACTTTTTGTAAATATCAACATATTTTCTGTATTGCAGAAGTATAATTAGTTTATTGCTCATAAATCTTAACAGTAAAATATTATGAGGACCTCTAAGGGTCATATGGACCCCGATTAAGAACCAATGCTCTTGATCAACCGGCGGAAGACGGATGGTTGTGCTCGTTTGGACGATGTAATTAGTTGCAAATTACGTAAATTATGATGCGCTCCAGGCTTCCAGTAATTCATGAATTTTTCGCTAAAACCATGTTAACATAAGTTCTACTCATAAACATATCAATTTGTAATTTTAAAATGTAAAATAAATAACAAATAAGTAACAAAGTACTATCTGAATTATGCTATGTTGTTGTTGGCACTCCGTCGCTTACGACGACGAGGGTTCCAGTTGATCCGATCAACGGAACAGCCTGCTCGTGAAATTAACGTGCAAGTGGCTGAGCACTCCACAGACACGTGTACCCTTAACGTAGTTCTCGGGGGATATTCAGCGTGACACAGTGTGACAAGGCTGACCCTTTGAATTACGAGCACAACAGAAACAGGAAGTAAGAGTGAGTGAAAGTTGTAGTGATAGAGTACAGCAAGGTTCGTCACCATCCCCTGCCGGAACCTCGTGAAGCTTTAGGTGTTTTCGCTCAATAAACACTCACAACGCCCGGTCTGGGAATCGAAACCGCGATCCTATGACCACGAGTCCGCTGCCCTAACCACTGGGCCATTGCGCCTCCACAGAATTATGCTACATACTAAGCTAAAAGCCCTGTTGTCTTTGTTCTCTGCGCTACTTGAGTTTTATTGTACCCAATTAGTTAGTGATTCCTTGACCCTATACAAATGGCTGTTGGATAAGATAATTTGTATCTACAGATACACACTGATGATGTTTTGGGACAGCTGTTGTCCATTAAACTTAATATACTGAATATTCTTTGCAGACCAACGGTGGGATAAAATGAAAAGTGGAAGCCAACTTGCAAAATTTAAACTCGGTCATTAATCAACTAAATTAATTATTACTCAGTGTATTACTGTCTATGCCACTCTTACAGACCAGGTAATAATAATATCACAAGAAATTGCATTAAGATAATTGCAATAATAAAGGTTTCAAATCTGGCAAAGTTCAGTAATTTTAGGGAGTGAAGGTTGGTTGCTTGGTTATCTACTTTATGGTTTAAGTTTGGATGTTTCATATATATTGAAGTTTCATATATATTTGGGAGGATTACTAAAGTTTGTTGATCAGTTGTCACTAGTTGTGTTCATGCAACGTCTTACAAGAAGCAAATAACTTCTATAAATGTTTCCTAGAGCAGTATAGCAAGCGAGCTTGTTACTTAAAACATAGGCCTATGAAGTGGGCACGTCGCAAATGATCGGAACCGAACACATTAATGCAATTCTTACCACGTTCAGCAATGGTACTTGATGCAGTATTATTTCTGCGATGAGTGCGACAAGCTGGCTGAAACGTTAGTACGCCGGACAAAAGGCTTAGTGGCATTTCGACTGTCTTTACGTTCTGAGTCCGAATTCCGCCGAGGTCGACTTTGCCTTTCATCCTTTCGGGGTTGATAAATTAAGTGCCTGTTCAGCACTGGAGTCGATATAATCGATCTACCTTTCACCCACGTGCTTGCTGGCCTTGTGCCAGAATTTTAAAACCAATATTATTTCTGCGATGATGATTCTGAAGATCATTTTGACTGAAGTACGTACAACTTAAACTGTGAACACAGAATCGCTTACTGTGCCTTTCTTCCTTCCTTTTGCGCTTAAGAATTTCTCAATAAGATTCTAAGACTTCAATTAAACACCTCTTTATAAAGTTATTTCGCTGCAAGTTATGGTCCATTTACCTAACATTCGTCAATAAAAAAAGTTAGCATGAGCAATAAATCGCTTAAAAGCGTGTTTTTATTATCCTCACAATATTCTCCGACTCATTTTTGTTCTTGCCCTCCTTTCTTTATGTATTCAGGTGTTCTGCCAAATCTGTTAATTCTTCGGAAAGCCTATTTCTTCTCCTTTCTTATCAACAGTAAATTCCAATAAGTCACATTCCGCATATTCCATAATCACATCCAACCCAGCCTTTTCCACCAACTTTGAAACTTCTTAAATGACTGTCGTGTTCCCTCCACCAACCCAACACATTCAATGCCGGTCACTGACACGAGTAGAAATTCCTTCCAAATTGCATATAAACGGTTTGCAAAGGAAGTGTTTCCATATGATATGAATATAATGGACATCATTCAAAATGTTAAATGATCGACAGATGTTTTAATGTTATATCAGGCTTTGTGTTTAAGACATGGATCATTTGTATAGGATTCCTGCAGGAAATACTCTTTGATGTCTTGGTCAATCTGCTATAAAACGAGTTTGGAGGCATCTTTTATTTATTTTTTTACTTGTTTCAGTCATTGGACTGCGGCCATGCTGGGCCATGCTAGGCCATTGCATTGAAGGATTTAATCGAACAGATCCATTTTAATACTTATTTTTGAAGTCTGGTATGTATTTTATGGATAACACTAGTTGTCAAGCGTTGAGGGGAACAAACACAGACACACGCACACATGCACACATACACACAGAGTGTGTGTGTGTGTGTGTGTGTGTGTGTGTGTGTGTGTGTGTGTGTGTGTGTGTGTGTGTGTGTGTGTGGTTAACTGTTTTTTTATTGGTAGGATCACAAAATCTAGTAAGGCATAAACATGGTTTAATATACACAGTTAAATACGAACTACTATTAGTTTCATGCTGTTGAAATACAATAAATCAGCCGACGTGTTGTGATTCCACAGCATGAAACAAATAGCAGATCGTGTTTAGATACTGCGTGTGTGTATATATATATATATATATATATATATATATATATATATATATATATATATATATATAGATAGATAGATAGATAGATAGATAGATAGATAGATAGATAGATAGATAGATAAAACTTACTTGGAATGAGAACCTAGGTTCGAAATTTCCCAGAGACACCTGATGAAGGCTGGAGGATATATCAACCGAAACGTTGTGTTAACAATAAACAAGATGAGGACAAATATCCGTCGAATATAAATAATGTAAATAATGTGCAATTATATACTATGTAACGTATTCTAAAAGAGTTAGTATATTCTTGGCGAAACGTATATTTCCATAATTAAAACTAAAAGGATCTGAGAGAAACTAACTGAAATGGGCTGGTAGTGGGAATTTAGAATACAAAATGGAACGAGTGTACTAAATGGTGTACGCAAAAAGTTCTTAATTTATAAATATTTCCCTTGCAGAAAGAGAAGAAAAAATAACAATTTCAAGAGAGTAAGAATAAGAATAATTAACAGAAAAGACAAATCTGGTCTTCTTTTCGCAGACAATGGACATCTATCGACACTGTGTTGCGGCAGTGACACTCCGAAATGTTCATTAACGTATATTACGTAATTTTTAACCGAGAATCAGTTACATGCAATTTGGTCAGAAACTTACAGTAACAATTGTGACGAATACTGAAGTTGTGTTAATTTCAATTTTCGTCTCTTTGTGTATGAGTGCGCGCGCGCGTGTGTGTGTACGTATGTATGTATGCGTGTGTGAGATTATGCATGTGTATGTGTATATATGTAGTTTCCATCTCCCAAATTTCACTGACAAGATTGTGGTCCAAACCATGGCTTTAGCAGACGTTTGGTGAGTTGCCACGAACAAAACAATAATATTATATGTTATTGCAAAATAGCCTATTTGGATATCTCAGCTCAAATGGAAGTCGAACCAGCACTCGGCTTTTGAGATCTTTCATTCGAGGTAGTTTTGAAAGGTACTTTCGGGATTCTGTTCGATATGTTAATAATTGAATACAGACATCTTCTATCCAATTCGTGTCTCTTGGCATTCGGAATAGAGAAATAACGCGTATATTTACGAAGGTATTGATGCTCAATGAAAGATATCTTTTGTATTGTCGATGGTAATATAGTTGCATGTATGTTTATATGTGTGTGTGTGTGTGTGTGTGTGTATGTTAGCATTTAAATGCATATTCGGGGTGTAAAAAGATATTCACGTTCTTGCAGTTGAAGTAACTTTCGAACAGTCAATCATTATGAAATATTATTTAATAATAGAGCGGCAAAAAAAAAGCGATGATCCTGCAGAATCGTTATCGCGTCAGATAAAAATGCTTAGCGGCATTTCGTCCGTTTGATTTCAAATGCTGTTGGGGTCTACTCTGTTTTTCATCCTTTCGGGATCGAAAAAAATAAGCACCAGTTGAGTACAAGGGTCGATGTAATCGACTAGCCACTACTCGCGAAGTTTCTGGCCTTGTGTCAAAATTTGAAGCTGATATTAGAACGGCAAAAATATAATCCAATTGAAAAGTATGGAAGAGGTTTAAAAAAATCTGAAAAATTTGAATGAAATGCCTACAATGATTATCTGAACTGTCGGTTTGGGCAATACTCTGATCGGAGAGGATAAAGAATCTTAGGTATATTTAGTAAAATTCCCGCTATCGGTCCCCGCTTGGAAACATGAATATACTACTTTTCGTGCTAAATACTAATGGACTGCTATGTCACGTGTGCAGTGAGCGTATCATGTAGCTTGAACGAAGAAAATCTTGCATTGGCCATTTTTAGTAGAATTCTTTAAGGACTGAATACCTCGGGAGTACATCAACTTAAATTCGAAGAAAAAAATCTAATTAAGGATATCTAAATATAGGAATTTAATCACGTATCAGTGGCACGAATATGTTTTTGTGTGTGTATGGACACATACGTCTGTGTTATATATAGAAATGCAATACATTTGTGCGGGAATGCTCGCGTATATATATATATATATATATATATATATATATATATATATATATATATATATATATATATATATATTATAAATATACAGGGATTAGCATTGAGCTGCTTCTCCAACATACTGAAAATTTAGAAATAGCAGTCAAAGAACTACTGATTCTAAACTACAAATTTTTCTCTAAATGGATGGCGATATTTATGGCACACATAGAACAAAAAACCGGAGGGAAAAGCGTAAACAAAACAAGTCTTTAGTTAATTGGATACGAATCGTTTCATGGTTAAGCGAATGAAAATTTGACTATTCCAATCTTCAGCCCAAATATTCTGATAAATTTGAAAGTGTCTCTAAAAAAATTCACGGTAATCTTTGGCCATGCGACACCTTGGCAAAATTGTTAATTATTAATTCTATTATTAATTGACGATTCCCTGCCCTTATTCTTGTATATATATATATATATATATATATATATATATATATATATATGTATGTATGTATATATATATATCTGTAAATAATATGTGACAATTATTCAGTAGCCATGATTAAACTTCGAGTTTCGGATGCCAGGGCGGAAAACCACGCCGCCATCTCTTCAGTTATCTGGCCATCGAAGAATGCTATGAAAATGCCCGTTAAGCAAAGGGAAATTACTGTGTGGTTGACCGTTATTAAGACAAAAGAGCTATTAGAATGACCGCTAAGTGAGGGGAGGGAGTAAAGGTAGTATTCGCGTAAGCGCACCAGTCCATACATACACATGCGCGCCCGCACACCCACATACATGCGCCTATATATATATATTACAAATTAAAAGGGTAAAGGATTATCAATTTATTAATTAATAAATCAATTAACAATTAACAATTTTTTACCAAGCCCATCGGTATGAAAGCACCATTATTGGTGGAGAACTTATTTAAAAGCTCATATATATTTATAAATATAATTAAGGGATCAGCAAATATTTGCTTCACCATATACCGAAGTTCAGAAATAGCAGCTAAAAAAGCTGAGAATCCCACAGATAGCATCGAACTTCGGTATATGGTGAAGCAAATATTTGCTGATCCCTTAATTATATTTTTATATATATATATATATATATATATATATATATATAGTTCAAAAACACAATAACAAAAAGACAAAAAAACAACAAAGTGAGGACGTGATATGGATAGTATTATTGGACGCTCAGGAAAGGAAAGAGAGAGTGTATGACGTTTCGGGCGTAGCCCTTCGTCGGAAAGATGGAAAGTTCGGAATCCACTCTCGCTTGAAACACACACGTACTCACCCACACATTCGCACACACGCTCACATATTCAAGCACGCACAAAAAGTCCCATGGACATGTACATGTGGGTGTGTGCGTGTGTGCGAGTACGTGCGTATATAGACGTATGTGCGTGCATGCGAAAATGAGCGCATAGAGACGTGTTTTACCCTTATGGCTTTTTTTCCCTTTTTTTTTTGTATTTTGCCTTTAGCCGTTGTTCCTTAGGCATTGCGTATATAGATATGTGTATGAACCTTTTGTGCGAGCGTGTTGCGCGCGTTTGTGTGTGTGTGAGCGAGTATGCAGGTATATATATATATTATTTTTTTGGCGAATGTGTGAGTGAGCATGTGTGTGTTTCAAGCGAGAGTGGATGAGTATATATATATATAGGCGGAGTTTTATCATGGCTACCGAATAATTGTCACATATTATTTGCCGATAAATTCCTCTATTTACATAATATCGAGGTCTCTTTCTTTCTTTTGTTGTCTTACCTTTTCTATCAATATATATATATATATTTATACATATATATATATATATATATATATATATATATATATATATATATAATAATAATCATAAATATATAGGGATTGACAGTAACCTGCTTCTCCAACATACTGAGAATTCAGAAATAGCAGCCAAAGAACTACTGATTCCAAAACTACAAATTATTACTCTAAATTGATAGCGATATTTTTGATACACACAGAACAAAAAACAGTAGAGAAGAGTAAAAACCACTTGCCTTTAGTTAATTTAGTACGATCGTTTCACAGTTAAGAGCAAAGAATACTCTATTCTGATCTTCAGCTAAATATTCTAATAAATTTGTTAATGTCTAAATAACTCACGTTAATTTTGACCATGCGACGTCAAGACCACGTGAGGTAGACGTTAAGAAATTTATCGGCCAGTGAGTTCAAAATCTCTCACCCTAATGAATTCAATTCAGCGTGTATCATAAATAGTCCCGCATAGAAAAGAGACCCGTACGAACTTCTTGCGGTTTAACTATTCACCTTAGAGGTATTATTAAAATATAGATATGCAGGGCAGGGAATCGTCAATTAGTAATAAAATTAATAATTAACAATTTTGCCGGGTAGCTCAGTATGAAAAAACCTTTTCGGTAAAATCATTTATAATCATAAATATATAGGGATTGACAGTAACCTGCTTCTCCAACATACTGAGAATTCAGAAATAGCAGCCAAAGTGTCAATCCCTATATATTTATGATTATAAATGATTTTACCGAAAAGGTTTTTTCATACTGAGCTACCCGGCAAAATTGTTAATTATTAATTTTATTACTAATTGACGATTCCCTGCCCTGCATATCTATATTTTAATAATACCTCTAAGGTGAATAGTTAAACCGCAAGAAGTTCGTACGGGTCTCTTTTCTATGCGGGACTATTTATGATACACGCTGAATTGAATTCATTAGGGTGAGAGATTTTGAACTCACTGGCCGATAAATTTCTTAACGTCTACCTCACGTGGTCTTGACGTCGCATGGTCAAAATTAACGTGAGTTATTTAGACATTAACAAATTTATTAGAATATTTAGCTGAAGATCAGAATAGAGTATTCTTTGCTCTTAACTGTGAAACGATCGTACTAAATTAACTAAAGGCAAGTGGTTTTTACTCTTCTCTACTGTTTTTTGTTCTGTGTGTATCAAAAATATCGCTATCAATTTAGAGTAATAATTTGTAGTTTTGGAATCAGTAGTTCTTTGGCTGCTATTTCTGAATTCTCAGTATGTTGGAGAAGCAGGTTACTGTCAATCCCTATATATTTATGATTATAAATGATTTTACCGAAAAGGTTTTTTCATACTGAGCTACCCGGCAAAATTGTTAATTATTAATTTTATTACTAATTGACGATTCCCTGCCCTGCATATCTATATTTTAATAATACCTCTAAGGTGAATAGTTAAACCGCAAGAAGTTCGTACGGGTCTCTTTTCTATGCGGGACTATTTATGATACACGCTGAATTGAATTCATTAGGGTGAGAGATTTTGAACTCACTGGCCGATAAATTTCTTAACGTCTACCTCACGTGGTCTTGACGTCGCATGGTCAAAATTAACGTGAGTTATTTAGACATTAACAAATTTATTAGAATATTTAGCTGAAGATCAGAATAGAGTATTCTTTGCTCTTAACTGTGAAACGATCGTACTAAATTAACTAAAGGCAAGTGGTTTTTACTCTTCTCTACTGTTTT
>NC_142947.1:16966894-16991894 GCF_046866305.1 Octopus bimaculoides
AGCCTCGGGCCGACCAAAGCCTTGAGAGTGGATTTGGTAGACGAAAACTGAAAGAAGCCCGTCGTATATATGTATGTATGATGTATATATATATATATATATGTATGTATGTATGTGTGTTTGTGTGTCTGTGTTTGTCCCCCCACCATCGCTTGACAACCGATGCTGGTGTGTTTACGTCCCCGTAACTTAGCGGTTCGGCAAAAAGAGACCGATTGAATAAGTACTAGGCTTACAAAGAATAAGTCCTGTGGTCGATTCGCTCGACTAAAGTCGGTGCTCCAGCATGGCCGCAGTCAAATGACTGAAACAAGTAAAAGTGTAAAAGAGTATAATCATCACCACCACCACTATTATCATCATCATCTCCTACAGAGACCACTATCATCACTACTGTCATCAACGTCGTAGATATCGTCATCATCATCGTCGTCGTCATCGTTGTCGCCGTCGTCGTCATCATCATAGAGGTAATCAACTTAACTACAATCATCATTATTGTCGCCAGCGCCGTCGTCCCCATCAGCAGCAGTAACAGCATTGGTAACATCAACAGCACTATCTTTATCGACCTCGTTAACGCAATCATCTTAACCTCCCCATCGTCATCACCACTACTACTGTCGTCATCATCACCATCATCATCATCATCATCATCATCATCATCATCATCATCATCACAGCACTATTTCCATCGCAATCATCATCGTCGTCGTCAACATCATCCCCGTTATCCCATCGACAACTCCACGACTAACATCCCCATCAAGCCGAAATATCAGAAGTCCAGATATGCAATAGTGATATACAATCCCCAAATACAATAAGCAGCCAAACCTGCCTCAAAATCTCAGAGATAGAGAAACGAAAAGAGAGAGAGCGCGAAAGAGAGACAAAGAAATTTAGGGAGATGTTTTATTAAAAGTAATAGTGTTGATGGTGGAAGTAATAATAAAAGGGAGAAAGACGGAGATGATGTACATTTTTTTTTTTTTTGACCATCTATCTTTGACAGAAATTCCTGTCACCAACATACTGAATACTATCATTTTTGTTTAATTTTTTGCTTTCCTTAATACATGCATAAAACACACTTTAATTGAAATAAAGTTTCCCCAAAATAAAACATATTTAATATAATAAATGTGAATGTGTCACACTTTTTCAACTTTAATAAGTCCTTTTTTACTGGAAGCACAAAAGCCTCAAATTTTGGGGAAGGGATTACGTAACGAACCCAAAAGGCAAAGTCGACGTAGGTGGAATTCGAACTCAGAACGCAGCAGCAGATGAAATACCAGTAAGCATTTCGCCCGGTGTGCTAACGACTCTGCCAGCTCGCCGCCTTAATAAAATAATATAATATAATATAACATAATAAATGTGAATGTCAGTGTGTCAGTTTGTCACGCTTTTTCAACTTTACTCCTGGAGGTCGTAGCCCAATATATCATATCATTTTGGAATCAGGCTGACTCCGTGAATAAATCAAAAACATTCCGGTCTGAATCCGGACCCACAATCCTGAAATTTTGGATTCCCAAGTTTTCATTACTGTGATTGCATTCGGCAATGTTTTTACGTGACTATTTGCGACAAATTTTTGTACAATAGCAATTTTTACTACTCCGTGTGTAAATTAAAAACATTCCGGGCCGAATCCAGACCTGCAATCCTGAAATTTTGGATTCCTATGTTTTCACTACTGCGATTGTTTAGGGCAATTTTTTTTTTTTACATGATTTTTTTGCGACGAATATGATTATCATTGGGAAATGACTCTGGAGGAAGCAATTGCAACAAATTCTCCAAAACAAGTCAGAGATCTGTTTGCGGATCTTCCCATTCGGGGTCAGTTACTAAAAATCTATATACTAACTTATAAGCCTCCCTATCGGGCAGCTTTTAAGATGGTGTATATATATATATATATATATATATATATATATATATATATATATATATATATATATATATATATATATATACATATATATATATATATACATATATATATATACATGCATACATATATATATATATAGATGTATGTATATATGTATATATTTGTAAATATAAATATAAGTATGTATGTATGTATGTATACATATGTTACAGTTGTTTTATTTTTTCTTCAGTTTTATAGAAGTATTTCCGTTTCAAATCGTAGCTGTTCACTAGAGAGATTTTTTTTTCTTTGCTTCCTATTGATTTCAATGTTATATAACTTACAATAGGAAGATGCATTTCGCATTACGGAATTCTATGTCACGACAAGATTTTCAGAAACGCAACTACATTAGAGACATGCAATGTTTAATAACCAAACAGTTATACAATGAAGTTATGCAATGCAGATATACGCTACTAATATACAATACTAATACACGATGCAATATTCAAAATAAATATACAATATAACACAATATATATACAATATATTGTTATATGCTTGTGTTGTATATCATTTCTATTGTGTATTCGTATTGTATGTGTGTGTGTGTGCGTGTGTGTGTGTGTGTATGTGTGTGTGTGTGTGTGTGTGGTGTGTGTATAAATATATACTTTTATTCTTGTATTCTTTCTTTCATTTGTTTCAGTCATTTGACTGCGGCCATGCTGGAGCACCGCCTTTTTGTTTTTTTTTTAGTCGAACAAGTCGATCCCAGGACTTATTCTTTCTAAGCCTAGTACTTATTCCATCGGCCTCTTTTGCTGAACCACTAAGTTACGGGGACGTAAAAACGCTAAAATCGGTTGTCAAGCGATGATGAGGGGTACAAACACAGACACACAAGCATACACTCACATACAGTTTTGTTAGAAACAAAACTGTCCGATGAACGGGAACGTGAAACTCCGAATAACAATTTTTTGTTATATATAAAATTCGTGCATAGATATACAAATATACATATGTAGATGCATACATGCATGTATATATACCTACATCATCAAAAATCAGAAAGACGTTCCTTTGAAAACATTCTCTGACTGATGTCCAGAGATACACAACCAGGCAAGTTGCGCAGACCCATTTCATCACAGAGGCGAAAAGGCTTTCTGTTAATCAGGAAAAAAGTTATGCATGGTTAACTTAAAGAAACTAATCTACCTTGAACGAAAAACTGGTATATTAGCTTTCACTTTGAAGAATCTGTTTCTGTGGAAACCAGGAATAAGGAATAACATCAAATACCTGACGCAGGAAAGAGATAGTGGTGTAGGGAAAACACCAAGTTCAGACAACCGAAGATTCTGTGGAATTGACCCGACGATGTGATCAGTATAAATAGCTGTCCGAAAGTGTCGTCACAACACAGTCTGCCTATGAAAATACTATACACTGTAATATGCAGAAAGGACGCTCTTGAAAATTGAAATAGTTTTAGTGATGTGGATGAGATACACGCACATCAGTAATATGAAAGAATAGTGATGGACTGTCCCAGTCAACATCTCTATAAAATGGGTACAAATTCATTTAAAGAGATATAGCACAGGTATAGACACAGATTAGTGCTCAGACCGGCTCAAATACCGAAAGTCCAGCGTCAAACGATGGGAGAAGGACTCCCGACAATTAAGAGTTGGCTACCGGTGACTGAGCTGATGAAAGTATAATGAAATAGTTACATGAACAAACGGTTGTTAATGACATCAAAGCATTCAAAAATTAGTTATTCAGAAGTGAGTATAAATACATGTAAGTAGAAAAACAAGAGAAAGCAAAGCAGGAAAGCGAAAGTTCGTAGTTCTGCATAGATTACTATGTCTTCTAAAAGTTCATACTCTAATATTACAGACAAAAGAGAGGCTAATCCACAGTAGTTTTTCATACATAAGTGAAATCTCTAGAGAATATAAAACAAATCAGACATAATGATCTGGCCAAAAAAGAAAAATGGAACTGTCCACAGTATTGTACAACAGTAGTACAAATCTGTTGCATAGAGGACTTTAATGAGAAAAAGAAAATATCTATGACGCATTAATGAAAACTGTCGATAATGAAGCCGAAGCATAGCTTTCTATTTGTATTCTGTAATTATATTAACAGTGTTCTCAGAGGGGGGTTAAAAGGTGTCGAACAGACTGCCATGTTTAATAAAATTAAATTACTTTAAACGTTTTTAGACATGTCCATCGCAGAAAGAAATATATGAAAGCAAGAGGATTTGTTTTCTCATCAAAAAAGGAGGAGGCCAAAAAATTTCATTAGTAATTGCGGAGAGAGAGGCTGGTATTTGGTTGTGTGAGTTCCATTGCTCATAGAGACAGTTTGTGTAATTAAAGGTTTCAACACCAATTACAAGAAACTGGGTTTCACAAAACCTGATAAAGACACGGTAAATTACAAAACTATATTTACAATTCATTAATAGAACTCTTTTAAAAGCATTCCGGAATTTCATCCTATGTTGTATGTATGTATGTATATATATATAATATATAATATATATATATATATATATATATATATATATATATATATATATATATATATATATATATATATATATTTATTTATGTGTTTCAGCCAAGTGGCTGCGGTCATGCTGGTGCACCACCGTGAAGATATATATATATTTGACAGGAAGGACAACAAAAGGAAGAAAGAGACCTCCATATTATGCAAATAGAGGAATTTATCTGTAAAAATATGTGACACTTATTCGGTAGCCATGATAAAACTCCTAGTTTCGGATGCCAGGGTGGGAGCCCACGCCAACATCTCTTCAGTTATCCGGCATCCGAAACTCGGATTTTTATCATGGCTACTGAATAAGCGTCACATATTTTTACATATATATATATATATATATATATATATATATATATACACACACTTATACATGCGTATACAAACGTATGTGCTTGTACACGTAAATAAAAACATGTATAAGCGCATATGCATACACAATAGACGTACTTGACCACGAATATATATATATATACGAATATATGGAAACTTATGTACGTCACATGCATATATATTAAAGGGTTTATATATATATATATAAGAAAATTAATGAATTCGATCCCAGTACTTGGTTGGTGTCGGAATGAAGGGCAATGTTGACCGCGGTAGGATTTGAGCCCAGAACTAAAAAGCTGTAATTAAATACCGCGAGGAATTTTGCCCGGCGTTCTAACAATTCAGCCAATCTACCGCCCACAGAGTTCCAAATAGGAAGGACGAAACAATAGAAGCAATGAATGCAAAGCGCAACTGAACTGGAAAAGGAAAAGCAAACAAAAAAAAAAAGAAGAAAAGAACGAAAATAAAAGATGTATTGAATAAAAGGAATGACAGGAAAAAAAATTGTGGCTTCTGTGAGTGTACGTGTGTGGGTGTGTAGACGGATGTCTGTGTGTGAGTGTGTGTGTGTGTGCGCGTGAGTGTATGTACAAGTAGATGTATACGAGAGGGCATATATGTGTGTATATGTACGTGTGTCCGGCTAAAGTAGTCGTGAGGACGTGTATTTGCGACTGTGTGTAACTGAGCATTTGTGGGCGTGCGTGCGCATGTTCCTGTGTATATACACGTCACTGCATGTATGTATGTATGTATGAGAGGCGCAATGGCCCAGTGGGTAGGGCAGCGGACTCGCGGTCATAGGATCGCGTTTTCGAATCCCAGACCGGGCGTTGTGAGTGTTTATTGAGCGAAAACACCTAAAGCTTCACGAGGCTCCGGCAGGGGATGGTGGCGAACCCTGCTGTACTCCTTCACCACAACTTTCTCTCACTCTTACTTCCTGTTTCTGTTGTGCCTGTAATTCAAAGAGTCAGTCTTGTCACTGTGTCACGCTGAATATCTCCGAGAACTACGTTAAGGGTACACGTGTCTGTGGAGTGCTCAGCCACTTGCACGTTGATCGGATCAACTGGAACACTCGACGTCGTAAGCGACGGAGTGCCAACAATGTATGTATGTATGTATGCATGCATCTTTCTATATAGATATATAGATGCGTTAACAGATATAGTTATATTTTTATGCATGTATGTGACGTATATAAGTATATGTAAGTTTCCATATATTCGTATATATATATATATATTCGTGGTCAAGTATGTCTATTGTGTATGCATATGCGCATATACATGTGTGTGTAAATAAAAAAAAGGTATGTGTGTATGTATTTGTGTTTCTGAGATTTGGCGTTTTAGAGAGAACTCAGCAGATTTGTGGAGCAGGGTCGTTCGGGTTCGCGAGCGAGCTACTTAACATTGTGTTAGGGGTGACTGGTTGAGATAAAAATAAAAAAACCTTATAAACTGCAATGAGAGTGATAGAGTTAGGAATATGGAGATAGGGAGGAAATAGCTTGGAAGTGGAGGGTGTAGAGACATGAAATAGAGAGTTGGGGATCGAGTAAACCTCTTAATGAAGATATCACACACACACACACACACACACACACACACACACACATGCACACATACACTAACAAACAAACACACACACACATACACAAACGCAAACACTGTGGCCGGCACGCATTCACAAACATACGCAATCACGCACAGTGCATACCGAAATTTACAGACATGTACACGCACGCACACACACACACAAACACACACACATACACACACACACACACACATGTATATATATATATATATATATATATATATATATATACACACACACACACGCTTACACATACAAATTCAACAACAGGCCGACACGCAGCCATACGGGCGCACACACACGTATACACACATACGCCCCATACACACACACACTCACGTACGCGCACTTAATACAGGCGTCACAATTTGCCACTTACAATGTCACGTTAATAAATTTCCAACACAAACCGAAGAGTGTGCTTCTGTACGCTTGGATGTAAGATCCTAGCGTTTTAAATACTGTAAACAACAACAGGACTGGAAGACACTCGTGGGATGGAGAGTGGCTGAAGGGACCACAGGACGTGTGACGAAAGACTTCAAGAGAAAGGGCATAAAATAAAGACAATAGGAAAATAAATCTGAAGTCAAGAACGAATATATAGTGCGTGTGTTTATTTAACAAACAAACAAAAATGACCATCTTGGAATATAACAATATATGTTTCAACACACGATTTCGAATCAGGAACCTTGCAAAACAAATACGTAACAACGTATACGTACGTAATTCTAAAATTGGACGTACAGTCTTACAAACCCATACGTTGTTGTTGGCACTCCGTCGCTTACGACGTCGAGGGTTCCAGTTGATCCGATCAACGGAACAGCCTGCTCGTGAAATTAACGTACAAGTAGCTGAGCACTCCACAGACACGTGTACCCTTAACGTAGTTGATCGGGGGATGTTCAGCGTGACACAGAGTGTGACAAGGCTGGCCCTTTGAATTACAGGCACAACAGAAACAGGAAGTAAGAGTGAAAGTTGTGGTGAAAGAGTAGAGCAGGGTTCGCCACCATCCCTTGCCGGAGCCTCGTGGAGCTTTAGGTGTTTTCGCTCAATAAACACTCACAACGCCCGGTCTGGGAATCGAAACCGCGATCCTACGACCGCGAGTCCGCTGCCCTAACCACTGGGCCATTGCGCCTCCATTACAAACCCATACACGTAGGCACATTCAAACATGCACACACAAGGAGACAGAGGTATACGCACAAATACACACACACACACGCACATACAAACACATAAACACATGAATATGCAGAATACATGCATGCAAACGTACTCACATGCATACATATATATACAGCCAAACACGCATAGACATGCGTAGACATGTCGGGAAGCTTATGTTCTGGAATCTCTTGGATCATGTGTTAGCTCGATGAAGGCTGAGTTAGGTCTAAACCACAATAACTACAACAACAACAACATTGACTTGGATGAACGACGACTAGATTAACTGAAAGTGATCTTCATCCTGTATCTTTTCCGCTTTCGTGATTAGACTGAGGGCACCGCCTTGAAAGGTTTTTGTCTGATACACTGACCTCAGTACGTAGCTGTCCTTATCTCTGGTACTTATTCTATCGTCTCTTTTGCAGAGCCGTCACGTTACAGTATCATAAACAAATCAACACCGGTTGTCAATCGGTGAGTGTGGAATAGACACTATACACATATAGACACGCACCCACAAACACTCACACATACTCACGTCCATTTTTTCCTGTCTTGGTTTGTGTTTGCCACCTTGGAATCCTCTGTTTAGTGGGTCGATCCACTACTCAGGAAGAGACTATTCTAGAGTACGTTCTGCCTTATCTTCGAAACGTCTAGTTAGAATAGAGGCAGCTGATGAAGGATTAATTCCAAGTGGCTATCTGTTTTCCTATGTGTTCGTTCCGTGGTCTGTAGTTCATTGTTCTAACATCCTGTACCCTGATATGCATCTATATACACATGTAGAAGTAAGTATGTACATATATGTGTGTATACATGCATATTTATTCTTTGTATATATATATATATATATATATACATATATATATATATATATATATATATATATATATATATATATATATATATATATATATATATATATATATATATATACACATACATATACGACAGGCTTCTTTCAGTTTCCTTCTACCAAATCCACTTACAAGCCTTTTATTGGCCCGGAGCTACAGCTGAATATAACATTTGCCCATGATGCCACGTAGTCGGAGGGAACAAGAAGTTATGTACTTCGGAAGCAAACTTAACGCACAGTTATACCTGTGCGCTTACCTCAAAATATATAATGATCACCTATGTGGAGTTAGCTCTTTTAGAACCCTGAAGAAGTCCAACCATAAAATAGTATGAATGTGGCAATTTCCTTGACATTAAACAAGTTTTGGAGACATATATGTAGGTTATTCTTACGTTTTTTAAAAACATTTTTGACATTTCAACTTCCAATTCTTTATTTGTAAAGTTCTTTGAAATAAAAACATCATCTTTCTACAACATGCAAATAAATCAGTAATTGCATCCATTTATTCTCCATTTTCTTCTTATTTTTCTCTCAATATCAAAAATTTCAGTAATCCTAAACATATACAAATGACTTCACCATTATATGATACGGATTGAATTCCTCGAATTAATTATGTATGTATATATATATATATATATATATATATATATATATATATATATATACATACATATATATATATGTGTGGGGGGGGGGGTATAACTTGGAAGAGGGTGCATGGGGTTCAGTCATATGATAATATAAATTATATATAAATTATATATTATTATTATTATTATTATTGTTATTAATATCATGAAATCAATATTAGAAAATTCTTCAGAAAGATATATTCGTGCGTAAAATAATTGTTGTATTATAAATATAAATATATACAAAATATATGTAAATATGTATAAGTATAAATATCCACATGGTTCCGGGTTCATTCCCACTGCGTGGCACCTTGGGCAAGTGTCTTCTACTATAGCCTCGGGCCGACCAAAGCCTTGTGAGTGGATTTGGTAGACGGAAACTGAAAGAAGCCCGTCGTATATATGTATATATATATATATATATATATATGTATGTGCGTGTGTATGTTTGTGTGTCTGTGTTTGTCCCCCTAACATCGCTTGACAACCGATGCTGGTGTGTTTAGGTCCCCGTAACCTAGCGGTTCGGCAAAAGAGACCGATAGAATAAGTACTAGGCTTACAAAGAATAAGTCCTGGGGTCGATTTGCTCGACTAAAGGCGGTGCTCCAGCATGGCCACAGTCAATGACTGAAACAAGTAAAAGAGTAAAAGTGTAAATAATAAATATGACAGTTTAGAAGTTTCAAATTAAGGTTTTAAAGCATCTTACGATCGTTTCGCAGAAGTGCTGTCCCTCTAATGAAATCCTATATTGATAAGCATTTAGAAACAACTCTTCTGTTCTTCAGAGATATAAAATGTAAAATTTGTATAATTTATCGAATGGTAGTTTTTTTTTTTTTAAATATGAAGTAATATGGGAAAATGGTGTTTGCTTGAAATATAAATTAAAAATTTAAAATTACTGCTTTTGATTTTGGTAAATACATTTTAGTATGAGAGTTTTTAAATCCATATATGCTTCCTTCTAAGTCTTTCTATGGAAATCGCACACTTAATCCAGTGCTGTTTCCATTGATGGAAGCATTCCTGGAACTCGTTGTGTTTTGAGTGTTTTGTTTCTGCGTTGTCCTAATGGTTTCCAGTGGAGACACCTGGTCACATTTGTTTTCGATGTGATGATGCTGTGAATCAATCGTTGAAATCGACTCCGGTTAATTCATCGGTAATTTATTTCGTAGACAATGGAAGTCGATTCCAGCAGCTGAGCACGGAACGTAAAAAGCAGCAATTCTATCCGGTGATCTACCGACTCTTCCCTATTCAATCCGATGATGATGATGATGATGATGATGATGATGATGATGTTAATAACAACGCTGATGACAATGTCAGTGATGAAGAGAAGGAGAGGAAAGAGTAGGAGGAGGAGGAGGAGGAGGAGAAGGAGGAGGAGGAGGAAGGGGGATAGTTGTGATGGTGGTGATGACATGACGATAATGGAGATGACAACTACGACGACAATGCTGCTGCTGACGATGATGATGATGATGATGATGATGATGATGATGATGATGGCAGAAGTGGTGGTGATTACGACGATTGTAATAGTTTCTTTAATTTTAATGAATATCTCGTATATCTTTACGATAACGATTTAAGAATAATAGTAATAGTTTTTCCAAACGAGCCTCTCAGACAATTTTAATATCTTTGTCATGGGAAGTACAACTCTCAATGGCTTCTTGTACATCGATTATCAAAGGAAAAACAGTAAGTGACGATGGCCGCGGCGGCGGCGGCGGCGGCGGCGGCGGTGGTGGTGGTGGTGGTATATTGATAGAGTAAGAGAGAAAAAGAGAATATGTAAGCGATGATGATAAAGAAGAAAGCAAGAAATCAAGAAAGCATGAAAGAAAGAAAGAAAGAAGAAGAAGAAGAAGAAGAAGAAGAAGAAGAAGAAGAAGAAGAAGAAGAAGAAGAAGAAGAAGAAGAAGAAGAAGGAGGAGGAGGAGGAGGAGGAGGAGAAGAAGAAGAAGAAGAAGAAGAAGAAGAAGAAGAAGAAGAAGAAGAAGAAGAAGAAATATAGAAGAAAATACTCAAAGACGTGGGTAGGGTGTTTTTCTCCTGTTTAACGGCGCATTTTTACGACAATTTCCACTACAGTGTTATATGGGACCGGAAGTTCAGTTTGAAACATCGCTGTCTTTCAGTAATTTAATATGTTTAAGTTAATATGTTTTTGTTCTTTTGTCTGTTGTTTTGTTGTCAACAGACAATAGCTGTTTTGTTTTGTTTTTTTTTTGTTTTTTGCAATGCCGATTCCTGTGATTTATAGCTTCAAGAAACGAGAGAAAGAGAAACGAGTATTAGGCTGTTTTAACAGAAGATATAATTACATGAAAATGTCTTCAAATAGTGTCATTAAGACTAAATGGCGTGTAGGTCATTCGAGTATTACTCCGTGAAAAGTACACAACTCACAACAGATGTTACGAATTGAGTAACTGAAGATATGACTGTATACAATATTTCTCGTTTTGTAGTATTATTTTCCAAATAATACAAAATATAATTTGTTTGGGATTGCTTCTCTTGGGACAAGACAAGAATTTTGAGAGACTCATAACAGTACCAGCACAATTTCCAGAAAATATCAAGGCGGCTAGCTGGCAGAAACGTTAGCACGCCGGGCGAAATGCTTAGCGGTATTTCGTCTGTCTTTACGTTCTGAGTTCAAACTTTGCTGAGATCGACTTTGCCTTTCATCCTTTCGGGGTCGATAAATGAAGTACCAGTTGCGTACTGGGCTCGATCTCATCGACTGGTCCCCTCCCCCCAAATTTCGGGCCTTGTGCCTAAAGAAGAAATGAATTTCCAGAAATTATCTACCATAAGCCGTGTCTCGAACGCGTGCGCTGTTACCTCCTAGAAAAAGGTAATCTACAGCTAACGGCTTGGCGATAACACCTGCTCACCAGCGCAATCTAAGCTGACGCGTGAATTTAGTGAATTAATTCCCAACCAATCAGTTATCTGCTATATGAACATACATGTTTAATAAGTAACAGTTTTGCCAGCATTGCTAGCCCTGCACAGGGAAGCTCATTTTGCTTAAAAAGTAATGATGCTTGCAAAATGTTAACAGGATCAGCTTCATACTGAAGTTATTGCTGACAGAACATTCCAATCTAAACGACTGTTATACAAGAATATATTCACAACCATTCAGTTAGCATTCCCATAAAAACACGTTAACTGCTGAATCATTACAACACTTCTGTATACAAACATGAACATTAATATACACATTCACTTGCATAAAAATAAACATGCATGTGTATGCATATTCACTTACGTATGAACACATGTACTTGTTTATACTGTATCATTTGCATGGACATAAATATGTACATATACAGATACATCCGCACACATATATGTGCATGTGCGTGTGCATGTGTGAGCAAGCGCATATAGAGATGCAGATATAGATACATAAATGCATATATGCGTACTCACAAACACATACGCACACATACATGAATATATGTACACATACACACACTCATAGACACAACTGTATATGTACACAACACACCGATTAGAAAAAAGCAGCGTTCACTTTAATATATTTGCTATGTTCTGTCATTGAGATTTGTCAGTCAAATTTTCGTAGTAAGTAGAAAGTATATGTGTGTGTGTGTGTGTGTGTGTGTGTGTGTGTGTGTGTGTGTGTGTGTGTGTGTGTGTGTGTGTGTGTGTACATACATACAATACACACACACACACACACACACACATAAACATATATCAGAAAAGAAGCACTCTCTGAAGAATAGAGCAGTAATTGTTACAACAGAAATTTATAGCTTGGACATAGAGTTACCCAAGGTTTCGCATCCACAAAGCCAAAGACTTGTGGACAGCTCGTCAGACACTATATAAGACAAAAACTTTAAGTTTCTACGTCGCGAACGTGAGGAAACGCTCAGAAATCGAGAAATACGTCTTAACAAGACAACGTTATTGAAGACGG
Source organism: Octopus bimaculoides (assembly GCF_046866305.1). Classification (NCBI taxonomy): domain Eukaryota; kingdom Metazoa; phylum Mollusca; class Cephalopoda; order Octopoda; family Octopodidae; genus Octopus; species Octopus bimaculoides. The sequence continues at coordinate 16,979,995 of NC_142947.1, forward strand.
GTTATCTCTCCTGAGACAACGGGGGGGGGGGGGGGAGCCCTTATAGACCCAAAGAGGCCTAACCAGCAAAGGGGGAGATCCAATTTTCCAGTAAGTAGCGTTTGAAGTGGACACATTTAGAAAACACTTCTTTACGACTATTTCATGCGCCATGTTTCGTACAGTTCTTTAAAATTTCGGCTTTTTTATTAATATATGGGCCCGGATGATCATTTAATTTCCACCTGATATCACACGGGCTCCCTTGATGTATGTATGCTTAGTGCGAGTTTAGTGGGTTTCTATGGTTGAAATGCTTGCAAAATGTTAGGTATTGCGTTTGCAACTGTGAGATGTTGCTGCAGCGGAAACACTTGTAAGTCATTATAACGTGGTGTATATATCCATAAAATAAATACAAGTGTCCATACTTCTTATTATTATTGATATTTGAGATATATATATATATATATATATATATATATATATATATAATACAGAATGGGACAAGAACGCAAAACATCAAGACAATTAGGTGATACAAGAAAGGGACAAAACATCCAGATAGACGATACAAAGAAAACATGGACAGATCATTCGGAGTTTTCTCTCTTCAGTCGAGATCCAGATTATCTTTACAATTTCGGCTGGTTATTCTCGATATTGCTCCAATCTGGCCAGCCCCAAGGAAAAACTAAGCTAAGAGCATTAGATTCCTTGGAAGAAAGCGAATGTATACAAAAGCAAGGACGGAAAAAAACGAACAATGTTACGCAAATACAGTAGTACAAGTACAGTAGGAATAATATATATATATATATATATATATATATATATATATATATATAAACACATGCATACACATGTGTGAGTGTGTGTGCGTGTAAGTGCGTGTATACATTTATACACTTAATATATATGTATATATATATGCATATATATACATACATACATACATATATATATATATATATATATATATATACATACGTATGTATGTAGTGCGATCTAACTTTTAATTGTACAACAAATAACTAATGTTTAGAAGTTCGTGTATGTTCCTGAATACCCAAAGGGAAACTTTGAGGAGGACACCGAGATTTATTTGGTTGGGCAATACAGTCAATAGTTCGGTCATAGAGTACATATACAGAGCAAAAGAAAACAAGAAAGTTTGTTCATGAAATATTTAGTTACATGTTTAGTTAAGTATTTAGTAGCTAAATAAGTATAAATAAATAATATGAAGAAACTCTCCCCTATTGTTTTGCTACATACACATACACACACGCACATATATATATATATATATATATATATATATATATATACATATATATATATATATATATATATATATATATATATATATATATATGTATGTATGTATATGTATATATATTTGTATGTGTGTGTGTATATATGCATATGTATATATATATATATATATATATATATATATATATATATATATATATATATACTGTGTCCTATATATATATATATAAAAACAAATAATAAATGAGTATATGCATATATACGTACAGGTATGTGCATACCTACGTCTACCTGTATATATAGGTGGATATCTGGGTACAGGACATTGCAAACAAAACGTAGACAAGAAAATAATAATAACCAGAGTACAGAAAACACACAAGCCACATAGAGAACATTTTCTTTCATCAGCTACCCCAATTTCAACACCGGCGTTTATATATATATATATATATATATATATATATATATATATATATATATGGGAGAATTTACGAAAAGAACAACAAACGAAGATAGGTGGTGTAAACAACAAATGGATGTATTAGTTTAACGCTCGGGAATAGAGAAAGTCTTTGACGTTTCGAGCTACGCTCTTCAACTGAAAGGAACACAGAAAGAAACAAGGAGAGAAACGAGGAGAAAAAAATATATAAATGTAAAAACAATAAAAAGGATAAAAGTAATAAAGGAGGTTTACTTAAGTGAAAAAGTTCAAAAGTTTTGGACGTCGTGGTATATTGCGGCGATTTCAAATCAGTAGATAGGTCCAGTGTAATCCGGGGGTAGGAGAGGTGCAGCCGGAGAGTGTAGAGTTCAGAATAAATCCAGAACTATCTACCTACCCACACCTATCTACCTACCCAGACCTATCTTCCCACCCAGGCCTATCTACCTACCCAGACCTATCTACCTACCCCGACCTATCTACCTACCCAGACATATCTACTACCCAGACCTATCTACCTACCCCGACCTATTTACCTACCCAGACCTATCTACCTACCCAGACCTATCTACCTACCCCGACCTATCTACCTACCCAGACATATCTACTACCCAGACCTATCTACCTACCCCGACCTATTTACCTACCCAGACCTATCTACCTACCCCGACCTATTTACCTACCCACACCTATCTACCTACCCAGACCTATCTACCTACCCAGACCTATCTACCTACCCCGACCTATCTACCTACCCAGACATATCTACTACCCAGACCTATCTACCTACCCCGACCTATTTACCTACCCAGACCTATCTACCTACCCCGACCTATTTACCTACCCACACCTATCTACCTACCCAGACCTATCTACCTACCCAGACCTATCTACTACCCAGACCTATCTACCTACCCCGACCTATCTACCTACCCAGACCTATCTACCTACCCCGACCTATTTACCTACCCAGACCTATCTACCTACCCCGACCTATCTACTACCCAGACCTATCTACCTACCCCGACCTATCTACCTACCCAGACCTATCTACCTACCCCGACCTATCTACCTACCCAGACCTATCTACCTACCCAGACCTATCTACCTACCCCGACCTATCTACTACCCAGACCTATCTACCTACCCCGACCTATCTACTACCCAGACCTATCTACCTACCCAGACCTATCTACCTACCCCGACCTATCTACCTACCCAGACATATCTACTACCCAGACCTATCTACCTACCCCGACCTATTTACCTACCCAGACCTATCTACCTACCCCGACCTATTTACCTACCCACACCTATCTACCTACCCAGACCTATCTACCTACCCAGACCTATCTACTACCCAGACCTATCTACCTACCCCGACCTATCTACCTACCCAGACCTATCTACCTACCCCGACCTATTTACCTACCCAGACCTATCTACCTACCCCGACCTATCTACTACCCAGACCTATCTACCTACCCCGACCTATCTACCTACCCAGACCTATCTACCTACCCCGACCTATCTACCTACCCCGACCTATCTACCTACCCAGACCTATCTACCTACCCAGACCTATCTACCTACCCCGACCTATCTACTACCCAGACCTATCTACCTACCCCGACCTATCTACTACCCAGACCTATCTACCTACCCCGACCTATCTACCTACCCAGACATATCTACTACCCAGACCTATCTACCTACCCCGACCTATCTACCTACCCCGACCTATCTACCTACCCAGACCTATCTACCTACCCCGACCTATTTACCTACCCAGACCTATCTACCTACCCCGACCTATCTACTACCCAGACCTATCTACCTACCCCGACCTATCTACCTACCCAGACCTATCTACCTACCCCAACCTATCTACCTACCCAGACCTATCTACCTACCCCGACCTATTTACCTACCCAGACCTATCTACCTACCCCGACCTATCTACTACCCAGACCTATCTACCTACCCCGACCTATCTACCTACCCAGACCTATCTACCTACCCCGACCTATCTACCTACCCAGACATATCTACTACCCAGACCTATCTACCTACCCCGACCTATCTACCTACCCAGACCTATCTACCTACCCAGACCTATCTACCTACCCCGACCTATCTACCTACCCAGACATATCTACTACCCAGACCTATCTACCTACCCAGACCTATCTTCCCACCCAGGCCTATCTACCTACCCAGACCTATCTACCTACCCCGACCTATCTATCTACCCAGGCCTATCTACCTACCCAGACCTATCTACCTACCCCGACCTATCTACCTACCCAGACCTATCTACCTACCCCAACCTATCTACCTACCCAGACCTATCTACCTACCCCGACCTATTTACCTACCCAGACCTATCTACCTACCCCGACCTATCTACTACCCAGACCTATCTACCTACCCCGACCTATCTACCTACCCAGACATATCTACTACCCAGACCTATCTACCTACCCCGACCTATCTATCTACCCAGGCCTATCTACCTACCCAGACCTATCTACCTACCCCGACCTATCTACCTACCCAGACATATCTACTACCCCGACCTATCTACCTACCCAGACATATCTACTACCCAGACCTATCTACCTACCCCGACCTATCTACCTACCCAGACATATCTACTACCCCGACCTATCTACCTACCCAGACATATCTACTACCCCGACCTATCTACCTACCCAGACCTATCTACCTACCCCGACCTATCTACCTACCCAGACCTATCTACCTACCCAGACCTATCTACCTACCCCGACTTATCTACCTATATACAAACAACTGATTCGCACATTACAACTACAATCTAAGCGCTGAACAGTAAAACTGTGCAAGACTTTTCTCAAGTTTAAAATGTGACGTTGTTTTCGTTATCTCCATTCCAACGATGGAGTTTTGCATCTCTGTAAGAAAGCAGCTTCTTCTTCAGAGGAAGAATTTAAATGATGAAATACAGAAGAGACATACATACATACATACATACATACATACATACATACACACACGCACACACACACGCGCGCGCGCGCGCATACACATACGCACACATTCACATACATACATTTGTTGTTGTTGGCACTCCGTCGCATACGACGTCGAGGTTTCCGGTTGATCCGATCAACGGAACAGCCCGCTCGTGAAATTAACGTGCAAGTGGCTGAGCACTCCACAGACACGTGTACCCTTAACGTAGTTCTCGGGGGATATTCAGCGTGACACAGTGTGACAAGGCTGACCCTTTGAATTACAGGCACAACAGAAACAGGAAGTAAGAGTGAGAGAAAGTTGTGGTGAAAGAGTACAGCAGGGTTCGCCACCATCCCCTGCTGGAGCCTCGTGGAGCTTTAGATGTTTTTGCTCAATAAACACTCACAACGCCCGGTCTGGGAATCGAAACAGCGATCCTATGACCGCGAGTCCGCTGCCCTAACCACTGGGCCATTGCGCCTCCACACATACATACATACATACATACACGCAAGGTGATTGTGACATCCTTATAAAGGATTGCCGTCTCCTTGTGTTTCAGTGTTGCCAGTATCGTTTTTAAGTTTCCGTCCATGACCTCTCAGATGACTGTTCAGTTTCGTTGCTTGGTAACTACGCGCTTCCAGTTGGTTAGCTCTGTACGCGTCGGCATGCTTCCGTTGCCATTGGACATTCAGTAGATGACAAATGACAAATGAAGTCAAGATAAAGAGATGTGTTTACGTCACTGGATTATAGCGATAAACGCTTGTACAACACGAATACCATTTTCTGAGAATCCGTGATTAGTTCCTAGTGACAGGCTGAAATGAGATAATCAGTAATTACATGAAATTACATCCTAGAAGGATGCTGCGGCAACAGCTAATGGGGTCCCTCACACCCGGTCGTTTTTATGATAATTAAGTCACCACTGATACCTTGTCAGATGCTACTGGTTCGGGTCAGATTAGACATTGGAGCAATAGTGGCTAAGAGGTGGTTCCACACTTCTCACCCACACACAAGGTGATTGAGAAATCACTTTAGGGTTTAAATAATAAAGAAAAAGATTTTATATTTCATTTTGTATTTTTCTATATAAATACATTCTTCACTATTTTGTTGCTAATAATTATGATATATATTTTGCTTTATTTAATTTTAGGAAAACAAAGATGACAACATATGTATTGCTCTAAACATTTTACGATATAAAGGTAATGCAGTTCAATTGTTATGGCATACTTTGAAAATTGCTGGGGAATAAAGCCGCTGTCTTAATATTCATTAATATTAGAAAACTCAGTCGCTGTTATTGTGTCCGCCGATGCACTTTCGCCTTAGAACTTAACGTTATGATAAGATTGTGCCGTTGCCTGTATCGCATAAACCATCTTGAAATCCTGTCACGTCGTTAGGATACTTCTTTTTAAGGTGATTGTACAAGAAAAGTGATTTCTCTTGAACTATCATCGAGCTTATGGGGATACGCTGATGGGTATATCGTTCAAGCCTGAGGGAAATAAGATGCTTCATTCCTTCGATGATTTTGCCTCTTTTCTTGATAATTACAGTGCTCTTCATCCCTGAAGTATCTTGAAACTACGTTCGCCTGACTTAAACCAAAAGCACACGCTACCGCCATCATATTTTCGCATTTTTCATGGCGTGTGATCATGGTCAGTTCATCCGTCAAAGAAATAGCATGGTTCTTAGGACCACCAAGACTAGATTTAGTAGTAGGCACTTTCTTGTGTGGGTGGGATGGGACGTGGTTTATTAAAGAAGCACATTCTTATACACAGTAAACATGACCACACGTTTAAACTTCCTAGTACGGACTACAATGGTACCTCGCGCTGGAATGCTGGAAGAATCGGTCGCAAAAGCCATGCAAATAACTGTTAACATGCCCTAACCACTAAGTCACACGCCTTCAAATATATATATATATATATATATATATATATATATATATATATATATATATATATATATATATATATATATAAGATATGCATATATGTATATAAGATATGCATATATGTATATATACACATGTACACACACACATATAAGTATATATGATATGCATGTATGTATATATACACATGTACACACACATATATATATAATATGCATGTATGTATATATGTACACATACACACATAAATATATGTACGTTTGTGTGTGATTTGAGAAATACATACATGTGCATATAAGTATACACACACGTGGTACAAGATTAGTAGCATACTGAAGAAATTGTTTCAATAGGAAAAAGAGTTAGTTACAGACGTTATCGCTATCCACATATTGACTGATATACACTGGAAGCGGTCGACTGTAAGAGTGGGCGCGCTTAGAAGTCGATCAAGAGACTGCAAAAAGCACCGCTCCCTTTTATTAGTTTCATAGGATATTTGTGACGTAACTGTTTATTACTTCCTCTGATGTGGTTATGTAAAATATTATAGCTTAAATGGCGCGCATTGATTGAACCGATATCGGGCTGATTGCATGTGACATAGTGTGTGCATGCACATGAACCCAGGAACACACACGCATAGAGCAGCGCACGCACACACAAACACAAACTGTAGGCACGTAAGAGATTTGTCGCTATACGTTTGAACATTTCTTTATTTCGCCTCGTTTTGTCTCGTTCAGCATTTCGATGTTATATCTCGATTGTAGTCTTAGTCACGTAGGGAACGTCCATGCTCTGGCATGAGTCTCGTTCTATTTTCAATTGCTTCTGTTGTCTTTTATTTAATTTTAAGGTGATATATGTAACTGGACCTAGATCAGTGTTTTACGATTTATTGGGTTAGGTGCCAGTTAATAATTATGGCGGATTTGTGATATTTCACAATAAGAATAATAATAATGACAATTACAATTACAACAAACAAAATGCTTAACTGCTTTTCGCCCATCTTCACGTTCTGAGTTTAAAATCCGGTACACTGTACTTATTATGGTAGTTTTGACCTTAAGAGTCCATCATAGCGTTTATGGGTAGTAGTGCCCTTAATATAAATAAATATATTTAAAGGGAATAGTTATAATTTTTCCCTTTTTGAGGTTTTAACGCTGACTACTTGATAAATTCTTATAAAGATTTTATCCTATTTTTAAATTAAATATATATATATATACAGGTGTCCCCAAAATGTAAACACTTTAAATAATTGTAAAGTAGGTTTTTATTAAAATACATTTCATTTTCAAAATTTAATAGAATCTACAGACATTATTATAGTGTTTTGTCAACGCCAGTTTTCAAACTGACGTCCGTTTTGGTCCAGGCACTGCTGACAACGCGAAGCAATGGAATCGCAAACATCACGAAACAATTCTTTTGGCGTTTGCCTGCATTCACGTTCAATGGTTGCTCTCAAGTCAGTGACTGTTGAAGGTTTCATAGCATAGACTTTGTCTTTTAGGTATTCCCATAAAAACGTCTAGTGGTGTGAGGTCTGGTGAAAGCGGAGGGTATTCAATGAAACCCCTTCGTCCAATCCACCTGTTTGGCAAGGTAGTGTTGGGTTACTCCTATCTTGCTGGAAATAAAACGCCTCATCTTCTAAGTCTTCTCTAATGCTTGGCATGGCAGACTGTGGCAGCAAGTTCAAGTAAATGGGACCAGTTTATGTAGCATCAAAAAAGAACGGTCCAGTTAATCCTCTTGATGATAAGCCACACCGCACTATAACTCCTGTTAAAATTAACATGGTGTTCCACCATAACATGCGGATTCTCAGGTCCACAGTCGGTTCAATTGTGGCAGCTAATTGAACCAATCAATTTGAATGTGGCCTCATCACTCCACACAATCTTTGTTGGAAAGTGTGCATCTTCTACACATCATGCCAAGTACCACTTGCAATTCTGCACTCTTCGGTCTGGATCATCGTCATTAATAACATCGACTAATCTGAGAATGTAACTTTTCCATTGACAACGCTTCAAAATGCGTTGGACAGACGATTTTGAAATACCTACCTCACGCCTTGCTTGCCGCACAGATTTTCTTGGACTTAGCTGATACGTTTCCAGCGCTCCTTCTTGTTTTGTGGGGGGCTGTCGATTTTCGTGGTCTTCCGGAACGCTTTTCGTGGACATTCTGAACAGTTTCATCGGTTTCAAAGTTATCCCTAATTCGCGTGATGGGTAAGTCGCGTTAGTGGATCTGTTTGAAACTCCCTCCTAAACTATCTTTGCTCTTCAATGGCATTTTCACACTTCCAGTAGCATTTTGGAATGAGTTTCCTTTGTTCAAAGCTTAGTTTTACTGTCATCATTAATTCCAATGGGTTTAATCTGGAAAGAAAAAACATCAATTGAGTTATCAGCTGCTAAAGTGTGTATACATTTTTAGGGGTCACCCTATGTGTGTGTGTGTGTGTGTGTGTGTGTGTTTGTGTGTGTGTGTGTGTGTGTGTGTGCGCGTGTGTGTGTCTGTGTTTGTCTGTATGTGTGTATGAGTATATATGTATGTATGTATGTATGTACGTATGTATGTATGTATGCATGCATGTATAGACATACACACAGACAAATACATATATAAGTACTTCTACCCTGAATAGTTTCAACGAAACGAAAATTTCTTCTCCGTAAAGATGGCCTACTGCCTGTGTTGCAATCGTAAAACTACGATTGGTATCGCAAACGAAGATAATTCTGGCATAACCCTGTAATACTATCACTAAGTTACGAGACTCTGCAGTATATGAATTGCTTTCGTATCATTGATACAGTCTAGCCTTGCGATGAGAGAACAATTTGGAGTAAGTAAGCAAAAATAAACAAACAAATAAATTAATTAATAGATATAAATATCTAGGTGTGTTACTTTTACTGGTATCTGCTCTATACTCCGTTAGTTGAATCTTACCTATTCAGACCGCCACTACGTCTCTCAAATGTTAGTGATTATATAACGTACTCAACCACAGATTCAAAACACCGACGCCCCTCAAAGAGTAGAAGCAAACTGGCTCCTGAATATAGAAGCAGCAATGCTTCAGGTTCGCCTGTCTGCCTGCTTGCTTGCTTCTTTGCCTAGCTGTAAGCTAATATATAGTTATACACACACACACACACACACACACACACACACACACACACACACACACACACACACACACACATATATATATATATATATATAAACATACATGCACGCATACATAAATGACTAACTAAACCGGATAGGTAGCAAAAGCTTGCATTACTTAAATGTTATACATGCCTGGCACGCACGCACGCACGCACACACACACACACACACACACACACACACACACACGCCAACACACACGTATTGAATTAACATAGAAATACCACGGTATCCCATATATTACACTGCACTTTAGAGATATATTGCCGCTGAAACGGTCTTCAACTAAATTTGTCTTGCACTGTAGCAGCAGTATAAGTTATAATTCAGGTTCTGTTATAAAAGAAAAAAAAATATGAAGAACATAAAAGCAAAAACAACTCCAATCTAAAAATGCCTATTTGTGAATGAGCAAATATAAGTAAATGAAAAGTGATGAATAGATAAATAAAAAGAAGAACGAAGGAAAATATGTAAGAGAAAGAACGAAAGAGAGTGAAAAAGAAAATCTGTAAAGTGCAGAACGCCAGAAAAGAAGAAAATGGGAAGGAAACAAAGAATAAAAAGAAAAGAGACAAGAAAAGATGAAACAACACCAAGACATGAATAAAAATGGTCTGTGGGTGTTGTTGATAAGGCCCTCTTCCGGTGTGCTAGCATGCAACTTCCGCTTAAATTAGAAAAAAGTTCATAGTGTTGATGAGTTACATACAATGGCAAAGTTAAATAAATAGACTGTGCTTAGTGTTTTAATTTCTAACACGACTAAATATCATTGTGAGATCACATGTACCGTATTACAACTAAAGAGAAGACCTGCTGTGGTGGTGGGGTGGGGGGGTGAAACAAAGAACATTTCATATATGATCAGACAACAGAGAAGAAATTGTCATTTTGGGGAGGTTTTTGTGTGTTTGTTTGTTTTTTGTTTTTTTTTATTTTGTACGTTTATTTTTAATTTTTTGATTCCTGTATCTGTGACATTCGCAAATGAGACACATACACACATACACACACACACACACATACAAACATACATGCATTTAGTTATACAAACATGCACACTTACAAATGCACAGATATATGTATCATTCTAAGCTAGGACAAAAATATGAGTGTGTGTATGTGTGCGTCCGAGTGTATATGCGTGAGAGTGTATGCATTTGTATGTATGTGCTATATTTCGAAATGTTACACGTCCGCACAAACATACACACATGTACGCGCGTATATGTACATGTGTACATGTATATGTGTGTGTTTTGTGTGTGAGTGTGCGCATGTGTGTGCACACATACATTCATATATATATACATTGATGTACATACACACACACACACACACACACACATATATATATATATATATATATATATATATATATATACTAGCAGCTAAACCCGGTTTCACCCGGTCTGTTTGGATGATGTGGCTGTAATTGTTTTCGGTTAAGCATAATCTATAACAGCGTTTCTCGACCTTATCATTTCGTGTCCCCTGTTTTGATTGGAGCCTCCAACTGTATGAAAATCTCCTGAGCCAACCCCCCCCCACCACACACACACACACCCAGCCACCCACCCTCCACCACCACCACTCTTGTCAGAAAACAGCTTCAGGAGTTGTGAAGAATGAATTTGTACGTAGTCTGTTTCTGAGATCTATTTTATTGGACCTCTTTCTAATCACTAAAACATTGATTTATGAACATAGAAAGAAATTATACATTAATCCCTATTTTTGTAAGCAGTTGTATCTGCAAAAATTTTATTTGCAGAGCAGAAATTGAAAGATATAGGAAATGGACGTGTGTGTGTGTATGTGTGTGTGCGCGTATGTGCGTAAGTGCTTGCGCATGTGTATGTGTGAGAGAAAGAGGGTGAGAAAGAGAGATAGAATGAGTGAGTGAAGGTGTGGGTCGTGATGATTGATGTACTTGTACGTAGTCTGTTTATGAGAGCTATTCTATTGGACCTCTGCCTAATCATGAAAACATTGATTTAATTATGAACATAGAAAGAAATTATACATTAATCCCTATTTTTGTAAGCAGTTGTATCCGTA
>NC_142947.1:16994394-16999394 GCF_046866305.1 Octopus bimaculoides
ACAGACACACAGACAGAAGGAGAGAGAATAAGTAAGAGGTAAGGTATTATATATTTTCTCAAAAGAATTTGCTTGGAATTAAACGGCTTAGTTTGAATGAAAGTGTTACAGAATGCCTGTATAAAAGTCGAGTATTCGTATGGTGTCACACGCAGTTCTACTGTAGGCCCACACTGATATGAAAGTGCAAATGTAAAGCCCAGACGCGAAGTTTCTCAAAGCAAAGACTCAAATGAACAACGCCGTGCCAAATTCTATATCAAATTTCATAAATTATCAACACCAGACCAACTCCAGCATATTCCCAAATGCACTACAAAAGAAAAGAAAAATATTCCTTTACATAACTCATTGCAAAGAGTAGCAGACAGGTCTGTGTGGTATAGAATTTTGTTTTTCAATGTTATATTGTACTATAGAATATATCTATAGATTGTAGTCATCAGTGTATCTGCTTCTTCTTTCTTTTCTTTTACCATTTATTTGTTTCACTCGTTGGACTGTTGCCACTGATGGAGACAGCCTCGAAAGGTATAGTCGAACAAATAGACCCTAGTTTTTATTTTTAGTCTGGTACACACGCATGCACACAAATACACACACACAACACATACACACACACATGCACATTATCTGCATGATAATGAATGACATGGACATTGAAAACAATATTATTTCTAACATGAACTCAATGCAACAAATTTAAGAGAAGTTAGTCCATTAAATATACCCTAGTACTTGACTGGTACTTTAATGTGTACACTGTATAGTACATCTATGTGTACACATAGATGTACTGTGTGTGGAAAAAAAAGCGACATGACCATGGCTGAAACGTTTTCCATCATATGTCTTCTCGATCAGAGTTAACATACAATTTTAAAGTAAGAGCTACAATAAACTATATCTTTCTTTGGATGCTAGACTTAATCTAACACCACGTATATTACCTCAATCTGGTTCTAAGGCGTATTTAGCGGAGCACAGCCCGTTACAAACATTCAGGAGAGGCCCCCGGTTTCCAGAGTAACTTTCTCCCATCAGTTTCAGATCACATGAAAATATAAAGGATCTTCCCTCTAGAGATAAGAACGACGGTTTCCCTTCGCAAATATTGATCGGACACAGACAGTGTGTCGTTAGCCAGCTGGAAGAGATGTCTTCCTGAGTCTATAAACAACAGTAGCATCGTCCCGTATGAGTCAACCACATTTAAGTGACAAATATACTTCACGATGTTACGATGTCGTGCTGCTACTGTTTACGTCTCGCTCAGAGGTTTATTATATATATATATATATATATATATATATATATATATATATATATATATATATATTAAAAGGGTAAAGGATTATCAATTTATTAATTTATTAATAAATCAACAATTAATAATTTTTACCAACCCCTTCGGTATGTAAGCACCATTATCGGTGGAGAACTTATTTAAAAGTTCATATATATTTATAAACATAATTTAAGGATCAGCAAATATTTGCTGATCCCTAAATTATGGTTATATATATATATATATATATATATATATATATATATATATATATATATATATATTTAATAGAAATATCATTATTTCTAAATCTCTCAAGGAGAGTTATTCAGAAACAGTTCTTTAAAGTAAAGGCTATTTGCAACATAAAGTGGCTGTCCTAGAAGGGACGATGTTACTGTTGTTTAGCTCCAGGAAACATCGTTTCCAGCTGGCTATACGATACAATATTTGCGTCCTTATATTTTCGAACAAGGAGTTCAGCACTCGCATCCAGCGCAAAACAACATCTGTGGGCCGGTTTCTGAGTTTACCAACACAGAGTAGCTACTTGGCCTGTAACGATTCAAGTCTGTAGTAAACGGAACAGCAGAAACGCCGGTTAAAGAAGCTTATAGATCTGAAAAGGAAGACTTAATGTGATGCTGTTGTTGCTGTTGTTGCAGATGCTGCTGTTTAGCTCTAGATCAACCCTTATCTAGTAGACATGATAAAATACGTTCTAGCCATGACCATCTCGTTCATTTTTCAGACACAGCAATGTCTAGAACTAATCCATTTTATGTCCTGTTGTCTGTAAGATGGCACAATGAGATTTGGCGGAGATTGTGCTGCTATTTCTAGCTGGTATTTCTACATAAATGATCTAACGGTTGCTGTAAACAATAGACTGCGTGCATTTTCTTTCTAACCAGTTAGGTGGCCTTCTCTTTTTTTTTTTTTTGCTTGCTTGTTTGCTTGTTTGTACGTGCATGCGTCCATTTGTGTGTGTGTGTGTGTGTGTGTGTGTGTGTGTGTGTGTGTGTGTGTGTGTGTGTGTGTGTGTGTGTGTTTGCCTGCCTTGAAAGGGATTACAAGAGGAGTTCAGTCGGCTGATGCATAGTTATTTCAGAAGAGAGCATCCGTCCTAGCAGCAGTAGAATAGACAAAGTGAAAATACAACACTTCAGTGGGCAAATGGGTGTAATGCTTTATAGTGCGTGAACATTTACCAATCAGTTGGATGGCATTCTTTTCTTTATCTCATAGAGCCTTGAATGCTTGTATTATGTATAGTAGCAGCACTATTCCATATATGAAATCAGTCCGCTCATGCAGATCGTCATACTTGAGTTTTGCTGATAATCAGCAACTTATAAGGGACGAATTATTTTGGTGGGGCGAAGTTTGGAATCTTTGCGTGTATAGTAACAGCACCACCCTAGACATATCCTCTGTAATCTAAGATGGCGAATTAACAAAATCGTTAACGCATTGGACAAAATGATTAGCTGTGTTTGTACCAACGCATTCTGTTCTGCGTTCAAATATTGACAGTGTCTGTTTTGCCTTTACTTCTTCTGAGAGGGATGAAATAAAGTACCAGTCAAGTATGACTGGTTTGACGCAATTGCTTGTTGGTGTTGTTTGTAGTCGCTCATATTGCTGGATTGATTTTGTTGTTGTTATTTTTAGATAGTTTCCCGTATATTTTTAATGATGTTATTGTTGCTGCTGCTGTTTTCATTATTTCTTTTATATCTTTTAATGAAGAAGAAAGTTTGTGCCCTTACAGGGACTCCAACATTGATGGGAGGAAATAAGGACAGTTTCATCGAAGCCTGGCTCGAATGCTTGCAAAAGAGAATGAATCCGTTAAAGACACCCAGTACTCCAAGTAATGATGTTAAAACGGACAACGGGTTAAGTCTAGTACACAAATAATTAAGTACGAAATTCGAACTCAGAACATAAAGAGGGTTAACAAATACCGCAAGACGTCCTGTCTGACATTCTCAAGCTTCGGTCAGATAAACCGCCTTGAACTGATACCCCGAAAGAATGAAAGTCGAAGTTGATCGCGGCGGAATTTTAACTGAGGCTGTAGAGAGTCGGAATAAACAACTGAGACTTCCAGGGGATTTGATCTCAGAATGCCAAGAGTCGGAATAAATTTCAGAGAATCATGTTGTTGTTGTTGTTGTTGCTGTTGTTGTAAGGCATCGAATTTGAAGAATCGTTACCATGCCCGGTGAAATGCTTAGCGGTACTTAGTCCGTTTTAATGTTCAGAGTTTAAAATCCACCGAGGTCGACTTTGCGTTGCATCCTTTCGGAGACGATAAGACAAGTACTAATTGAGTCCTGGGGGTTATGTAATCAACTTACCTCCTCCCCCGAAACTACTGATCTTGTGCTAACATTTGAAATCATTATAGTTGTTGTTCTATCCCAGGTCATCATGTCCAAATAGACCTATGATGAAGGTCGCACAAGCCACAACTCTTCCAATATTTTCCAGATATTGTGTGTATTTTATCCAATGTTTTCCTTCGTTTTTAAGACGACAGGGAAGTAGTTTGAAGATTTGGTTGCTATTTAGGACAAGACAACATAGATTTTTTCTTCAAAGCAGCTGTTATTATTGTTAATGATACCGACGTATTTTCTAAATTTACTTTTGTCTGTGTCGTTCATGTTCAGCCTAAGATCAACCGTGACTGAATAAACTTACGAATGAAATGCATTTCAATCGCCACTGTTGAGGCCTTTCCCCTGACATTGTAGAGTAAGAACTGCATTATTTGATATGCTCTCGTTCTTTTTATGAAGATATGTAATTTGAAGGATATTTCGTTGCTAAATCTAGCAGGTTTAATCAACTCAGTACATGTTTCCGCGTTGACTGTATCTTTGTGTATCTTTATGCTGCTGGTAATGATACGACTACTAGAACTGCTACTCCTACTACTTCTAGAATTAGGTTAACTACAGTTCCATGTAGAATGGGATAGTCGCTATTTTGGTATAATGGTTATAGTCTGGAAATATTCTTCGCAACCATTACTTTTGTATAATACGTACGTGTAAGCTCATAAATACAAATACAACACATACATATTTAACATGTTCATATACACGAACATAAATATATATATATATATATATATATATATATATATATATATATATATATATATATATATATATATATATATATATATATACATGCATACATTCTATATATATATATATATAATGCATATATGTATCTCTATCTATGTGTGTATATATGTATATATACATACACACAAACACACGCACACACATGTACGTAAATGTACATACATACATACATACATACATACATACATACATATACATATTAATGTTGAAATTAAGAAACACAGAAAATATATTGGCTAGGTATGCAAGAATATACCAACAGACATCTATACACGTGTGCATATGTGAGAGCATATGTGTTTGTATATGCGTGTGTATGTGTGTATGTGTATCGAGAGAGAGAGAGAGAGAGAGAGAGAGAGAGAGAGAGAGTGTGTGTGTGTGTGTGTGTGTGTGTGTGTGTGTGTGTGTTCATGCGTGCGTGTTTGCCTGAGTTTCATCTGTTAAACAATTTAATGTCGAAACATACGTTTTGTCTATAGGAATGTGTGGAATATGTTTTCTGAATTAACGCGAGAGGACAGATTGACTACGTTTTTGTTCGTACG
>NC_142947.1:17004394-17019394 GCF_046866305.1 Octopus bimaculoides
TCCCCCTTCCCTTCCACCCTCTCCCCACTTATTTTCATCTCTGTCTTTCGCCTCTTTTCTTCTATCTCCGCCACCTCTCATCCATCACACATTTAAACCCTCTCTGTCTCACATTCTCTACCTCTTCCTCTCACTCTTCTATCCCCCCACCTCCCATTTTCCCATTGTACCACTCTCTCTCTCCTACTCCCTCTTTATTTCTTTCCATTTATCTCTTTCTCTTCGTCTTTCCTTTTTCTTCTTCTTTTTTTTTTCTTTTTCTTTTGCTCCTCGCAACTGATTATAAAACAACCTCCCCATTATAACACATTAACTCTCTCTCTCTCTCTCTCTCTCTCTCTCTCTCTCTCTCTCTCTCTCTCCATCACCAACTTCTATTAAACATTATCATCCCACCCACACCACACCACCACCACCACCAGCACCAACATCACTACAGCTGCTGCTACCCTGGCTGTTAATGCTGATATCGCTTCTGCTGCTGCTTCTGCTGCTTCTGCTGCTGCTGATGCTGTTGATGCGGGCGGACGTTCTCTCTCTTGTATAGCATCACCCACAACTTACGGACCGTAAGCGCTTCAGTGGAATCTCTTTTTACCAAAAAGTAGAGAAAAAAAACTTACAAAAAAAAGCACATCTCAAACACACACATACACATACACACACACGTAAGTGACCTTATCCGAAATACTAACCCTTTAAACTGGGATAGTTGTAGTAGTAATAAGAAAATTATTATTACTATCATTATTACTACTACTAATATTAACAATAAGTGGAAATTGCGAACAAGGATTTCTTAGTTCGGTCTAATTTATTTGTTTCGTTCTTGGAGATTTGATTTTTAACATCTGTATTCAAGTTGCTGTGCCATTCTGCTGTTGCACAGTGCTGAATTTTAGCTTCAGGTAAGACCCCCCTAATTACATTTAACACAGCATTGAAATAGGCGCACGCACACACACACACACACACACACACACACACACACACAAATGGCGGTGCCCCAGCATGGCCGCAGCTCAAGAGCTGAAACTAGATAAAATGAAAAAAAATTTAAATACACACGTATACACACACGCACACAGGATTTTAAGTACATTCACACAACACGCATATATACATTTACACACACACACACACACACATATATATTTATGTATGTATGTATATATATATACATATGTGTGATATGGATGTGCATACATATACTCAGATATCAAGATATAAAACATACATCAAAGGTCCATATGTATATCTATCTACCGAGCTATATATATATATATATATATATATATATATATATATATATATATATATATATATATATATATATGCATGTCTGAGAACATGTGTGTGTATTCAAAGATACACACACACACACAGACACAAACATACACACATGCATGTGCACAAGCTTTTACACATATTCACACCTATCTTGCTTTTTAACTACAGCTTCAGCTGAAGCCATGTGAAGTTCCAAAAAAAAAAAAGGGAGTAAAAGAGAACACGCACACACGCACACATCTATTAAAATCAAACACATATACACATACATACACACACATAGACATACACACAAATAAACATATGTACACTATACAAAACTTTACATTACATGCATTTAGTTGTCAATTCAAACTTCAGATAAAAGCTTGGTTCATAAACACGCACGCACACAGACACAGGCGCACACACAGACACACGCGCACACACAGACACACACGCACTCTGCACAGATATTCACTTTAAGCCGTTGCGCATTTATCTTGACAGATTCATATGCATACACTCATGGACATACATATTCTGCCCCAAGATATAAACCAGCACACACGCACAAAAAACACATCCCAAAACGATAGAAAGACACACATCACAAAACTCCACAGTCATTTATGTAGAGTTCTGCACTCCACTAAGCATAGGTACACTTACATATATACATACATGCATACATATATACATACATACATATATAAATACACACATACATACATACATACATACATATATAAATACATACATAAATCTATCTATCTAAGATACATACATACACACGCATACACACACGTCAAATCCCTCCATCTATACATACACACACATACATACACACACACACACATACATACATACATACATACATACATACATACATACATACATACATACATACATGTACATTCAGACACACGTACACACACCTTTACGTCCAACAGTTTTGCTTTAATCTTCAATTTTTGTTGTAAAATTCAAATATATTTTTCTTGTTGATTTTGGAAGTTGATTTCTCATGTTGATCATCAGTTGCTCACATGCATATACACACAACATGCATGTGGTATTTGTGTTCCCGTGGGCACATGAGTTCATGTATGTATGTATGTATGTATGTATGTATGTATGTATGCATGTATGTATGCACGTATGCATGCGCGTTATGTATCGTTACATTTATCGAATTCTATTGTATATTTGTTGCACACTAATTCCTCTGTTGTTTTACAGCCGATTTTTCCATACACTAACTCACATACATACATACGTACATACATGCATGTACACATACACACACAATCACATATATATACACATATATAAATATATATATACATATATATATATATATATATATATATACACACAAATATATATGTGTGTATGTGAGTGTGTATGTGTGTGCGTGTATGTGTGTGCATGTGTGTATGAACTTATAAAACTTTTTCCAATGCAACGTGCGGCACTCTCAATCTTCAAGTTACTAACCTGGCTACTTAAATATATTTGTGCATATATGCGTGTGTAAGCATCCGTATGTGCATGTGTGTGTGTATGAAACAGAGAGAGAGGGAGAGAGAGAGAGAGAGAGAGAGAGAGAGAGAGAGAGAGAGAGAGAGAGAGAGATGCTTAACATAGATTAAGAAAAAAATGTTACAATCCAGAGCACCCCAGCTTTCCCTCATTCAAATATAAAGTGCATCACATCGACCAATACACAGCAGTGATTAGAGGTTATTCTTGCTGTCTTCAGTAGTATCTCTGGTATTATGTTCTTACTATTTAACAACAGGTAGAACCTCTAACTCCTTTGGAATATGTCGTTCCACCCTTGTTCCTCCAGATGATTTACACACCTTGGACAACATTACTAAATGTTTTGTTTTCAAGTTGACTGGATGTGACTTAAGGAAGATTTGGTTACTAAACCTAGAAAGAAGGTCGAGCGTCCGCATCGAGACGCCCTTCGTTCTTAAGGTAAATGAGGAGATTGCTGTTATAAAAGTTTAGCTCTCGCAAAAGTCGAATTTCTGCGACAACCATTTTTTTACTTTTTCAGGTATAGCTCGGACTACAATATCTGATATGCCTTATTTTGTCTTTGAAAAAGTGCAGCTAAGATTTGAAGGAGATTTGTTTATAATTTCGCGCAAGTCTAGCGCCCACATAGAATTTGCGTCATGGTAGCTTTGGCCGCTATACTCAAAAGGCATAGTAGCAAAATTTCTAATAAACCACAACCTACAGTCTTAAAATAGGATGTGCTGGATAATGTGATCCTGAAGTCCTTGCGGACAGAAGAGAAACTGAATGATCTCGTATGGTATTCCTATGATCATAATTCCTCTCGATTAAGCCGAACCAGCGCTAAATGACAACAGCCCAACTATACAAACATTTCATCGAAGGTTCAAAGTTGTTGCTTAACTCTATGGCAACCCAAATTCAGCAGTAATATAATCCAAAGAAATTCAAAATTTGTTATTTCAGAGAGATTTAGTTGCTATTTCTCGAAGGTCAATAAACCACGTAGCGACCCACTTATTGTGCTGTTGCTACTGCTGCTGCAATTGTTGTTCTTGTTGTTGTTTAGCCATGGTCAGACTTGGTCCAATGGTCATGCAAGCATTAAGTGTACAAGCTCCTTTTACGAGTACCCCTGCTGTTTAATCTCAAGTCAAGCGAAATCCAGAAATATCTATGATAAAAAGATGTCCCAGCTACGACCATACCGACCTTTCTTCCAGACTTAATGTTGGCTTCTAATTTTGGCACAAGGCCAGTAATTTAGGAGGAGGGGGCTAGTCGATTAAATCGACTCAAGGCGCAACTGGTACTTGTTTTTATCGACCCCGAAACGATGAAAAGTAATGTCAATCTTAGTGAAATTCGATCTCACAAAGTAAAGACGGACGAAATGCCGCTAAGCATTTTGCCTGACATGCAGCGAACGATTCTGCCAGCTCGTAGAAGCTGATATAACCAAGCAAGATAATCTACAGATGTGTGTGCGTGTGTGTGTATACGCGTGTTTGTGCGCATGTGTGTGCATATTCATGTGTGTGTGTGTGTTTAATAGTTTTTAGTTAGAAGCTGGAGTATAACGCCAATAACCTCTGTCACAGCTTTTGGGAGGCTGGTTGGAGGAAGGAACGAAGTTATTGTCGGATCTGGCTTCAACATGCTTCAAACAGATTAATTCCAACTAAAGGCATCCATGTACCAGGTAGCGGCGGGGATAATGAACCGAGAAAGAGATGGAATAAACCTACCGCTCACAGTGTGTGTGTGTGTGTGTATGCGTGTGTGGGGGGGAAGCGTGCGTATGTACGTGCGTTCATGCATGTATGTGTGTGTGTGCGTATTTAAAGGAGTCTGAGACACCACCCAAAATGGCTGTCGCTTACTCAACACATTTCTAACACAGAGCCATATAGTTTAATCGCACGGCCCCTTGCATAAAGGGCTCTACTTAGATTTCTGTAGCATTATGTGCTAAGCGCGAACACACAGACACACACGTAATTTGTACCCTACATATATACACACACGTTTGAGTGTGTGTGTGTGTGTGTGTGTGTGGTGTGTGTATGTGTGTGTGTGTACGTGTGTGTGTGTGTGTGTGTGTGTGTGCGTGTGTGTGTGCGCGTGTTGTGCTCTTTTACCCTTTTCCCCGTCGGTTGTGACTATATTGAATATAAGTTTTATTAAGTCGGTGAGTCCAACAAAAACGGTTTTCTTGGACTTACTGCGCCAGTAAAACGTTCCACTCATTATTTATAGGTAGATAGATAGATAGATAGATAGATAGATAGATAGATAGATAGATAGATAGATCTCGTCCTTTATTTAACCTCTTTCTCGCTTCCTGTCTCTCCTTTTATATCAATGCATACATGCTCATGTGTGTGAGAGAGAGAGAGAGAGAGCCCGCGTGCGTGACTGTACAAGAATTATTGTTCAGTTACCTAACACTTCTTTCTCTCTTTCCTTTTTCTCTCTCCTGCTTTCTCTCTATATATGCCTAGAAAGAGAGGGAAAGGGAGGGGGGAGAGTGAGAGTAGAGAGTGAATAAGGGGGAGTGAGAGAGAACAGCGATAAAAGATGTAATCTTCTTGCGTTTTTCTTCGACTCCATGTTACCGCTTTTTCCACAATCGGTAACGTAAAACTTGGTGTAACGATGGTGTAAAATGACACTTTTAATTTCTGTTATTAATACTAATTAAGGCGGCAAGCTAGCAGGATCGTTAGCGTGTCGCACGAAATGCTTAGCGGCATTTCTCCCGGCTTTACGCTCTGAGTTCAAATGCCGCCAAAGTCGGGTTTACTTTTCGCCCTCTCGGAGTGATGTCAACGACTACCCTCCCTCCAAAACTTCAGACCGTGTGTCTACACTGGAAAAGGATTTCAGCTTCTAATTACAGTGATGTGTTGATAGAACCGTTAGACTATTTTGGCAAAAAGACAGAACATCAAACAAAATTGCCATGTGGTTTTATGGTCTTTGACGTTCCGAGTTCACATCCTACCTTTGTCATGTCTGCTTTTTATCTCCCATGGCTCTACAAAAGAAAGCATTAATAAAATACTAAATTCGAAATATTCTAGTTGACCATTCCTCTTTTTGCCTAAGTTACAAAGGTCATTGATAACCCTGCCTCATCTATTGAGAAATGTTCTTGTCCTATATACATACACATATATATACTTATATAAACGTATTCATGTGTGTGTGTGTGTGTGTGTGTGTGTGTGTGTGCATAAATGGAGAGTAGATAGACAGTCGACACCTGATGAAGGGTCGTTCTTTGTATTCTTTGTATTAATTGTTTTTTCCACTTTTTTCTCTCTTTATTTGTGTATTTAACTTATTTGTTTTCGTATTTCATGTTGTTTACTGTTGGTGGCATCTTGTACCTATCTTTGCATATTTATATATACACATATATATATATATATATATATATATATATATATATATATATATATATATATATATATATATATATATATATATCTAGATAGATAGGTAGATAGA
The DNA here is from genome assembly GCF_046866305.1 of Octopus bimaculoides. Lineage (NCBI taxonomy): Eukaryota > Metazoa > Mollusca > Cephalopoda > Octopoda > Octopodidae > Octopus > Octopus bimaculoides. Next base: position 17,010,716 of record NC_142947.1, read on the forward strand.
TAGATAGATAGATAGATAGATAGATAGATAGATAGATAGATAGATAGATAGATAGATAGATAGATAGATATACATGCACACATGCACTCCCACTTCGGCAGCTCATTCAACCAATAAAAGCATACGCTCATGTTGATATTTACAGCGTTATTGTCAACTTGTTAATTAATTAATTAATTAATAATTTAATTAATTAATTGTTGATTAGTTCATCAAAGTACCGCACAGTTTGACTGAAACACAAACTGCATAGTTTTGTAGTGAATTTCTTAATCATGCAACCAAGCTTTTTCGTTAATTATTCGTTAATTATTGTCCGAATCACAAACACCCAACCCTAGTATTTTATCACTGGCTTTCATTTGCATTAAGTAGATGTAACAATCTCCTTGTTGAGCACAGCAAACTAACAAACCACCCATTGAACCAACAGTATTCCTCCTATCTGTAGCTGGGTTGTCCCTAATCATATGTCTCTTCACTGGAGATTTACATGTCAACTAGGGGGCTTCCTCGGCAGAGATGAGAAGCCTAATTAGTACAAAGAGGAAATTGCAAATACATGATAAACTACGAGAGCGTACATTTACTAACAATCTGACTTATAAAATTTAACAAATTGTTTGGTATTTAGTATTATGCTCTATTATTGTTTTTGGTATAATGCCGAGATTTTAGTGATTACGTCAGCAAGCAGTTTCAAATTTGCAGACGAGGAAAGAGTTTAGCAGCCCTACACTATAAACTCATTAGAGCTGGAAAAAATAGCAGTCCAAGACTTCCTCAAATCATTCTCTACCATAAAAAGTAAAATATGGAAAGTAACGTTGGATAAAGGTCCTGCCTCGAGTGGGCGCAATTGGAATATTTTTGATTTTAAGTATGCCCCAGCGACGGCTAACTGGCGGATTAAACAACCAACCGGGAGAAATCGTCCAACCTTAACTTGCTAAGCATATGAGGTGCAGTGATATTTACAATGTAACTCGTACGACAGCTGTCACTCAGGTGCCGACAAATATTTGACAATTTCAAAAGTCAACAAGCGTTGGATACTGAAATAGTATGTAGTAAACACCAAATGTTGGCACTGTTGTGCCTCTAAAGAGTATCTTGTACCGGCATAGGTTCCTATTCAATTCGGATCTTGTAACTTATAAAACCTGCCCACAGTCTACAACTTGAGAGTCCTCTGGATATTTTGAGTATATCTGCTAAAACTTTCATTACTCATACTTGCCGCTGACACTTTATAGAATGTAGGTTTTGATGTTCTGCCAGTTGTTGACTAGCAGTGGTCTATGAACACCTGGAAACATAGGAGATGTCAATCTCCTATCCTCAGTCTATGTTTAACTCAGAAAGTACGTTAAAGAAAATTGCTGTTAAAACGTGTCTAATAGGCATCGGCCACATACACACGTATGCACAATGTATGCATGCGTGCACGCACGCACACACACACACACACACACACGCACACACACACACACACACACACACACACACACACACACACACACACACACGTGCAGACACTGAAGCAACATTGGTTTATTCATACAAATACACGCAATTCACTTTCACAATCTGTTGAAGCATATGGCGCAATTGTTTTCCTTACTTAAACTGGCGCCATCTGGTGATATATATATTGTAAGTTAGCTGAAACATCACAGCACCGTATTAAAAAACTGCATTCTTGATGCAGTTGAGATTGCAAGCAACAGTTGCAAACTGGTAATATTGGGGTTATAATTATGGCGTAATTTGTCATGTTAGAATGCAGGTTAAGATGCAACATGACACATTAAGCTTCTAAAAGTAACATTCGGTTTCCATATGGTTTGCTATATTCAGCTACTCACCTCGGGTTTTGTGCGTAGTATGCTATGTTATGCACGCAGTAAAACATTAAATGCCAAGTATAAAAGATTATGTGTTCAGCAAAATAACGTGTGTAGTATAAAAGATAATGTATCCATTATTTATTGATTAAGTGCACAGTATAAGAGATTATATGTTCCTTATAATAGACTGAGTGAGCAGTATAATAGATCACTTGTTCTTTATAAATGCTTAAGCGAGCAGTATAAGAGATCACTTGTGCGGTATAATAGCTTAAATGTACTGTATAATTGATTGTGTGAGTTGTGTAAATAAGTTGAATGTGCAGCTAAACACTTCAAAATGCAGTTTGTTACAACAGGATAAACATGGTGCTACATTGGATTCACACATCTGAGTTCAATTCAAATACGATATTATAAAATGCTATAGCCTACATGCTGTGTAGGCTCTAGCTTCTAGCTTATGCGCGGAATAGGTTACATGTCTTACTCCATCCCAAGTTAAGTTGGGATGGAGTAAGACATGTTGTTGTTGTTGGCACTCCGTCGCTTACGACGTCGTGGGTTCCAGTTGATCCGATCAACGGAACAGCCTGCTCGTGAAATTAACGTGCAAGTGGCTGAGCACTCCACAGACACGTGTACCCTTAACGTAGTTCTTGGGGATATTCAGCGTGACACAATGTGACAAGGCTGACCCTTTTGCATTACAGGCACAACAGAAACAGGAAGTAAGAGTGAGAGAAAGTTGTGGTGAAAGAGTACAACAGGGGTCGCCACCAACCCCTGCCGGAACCTCGTGGAGCTTTAGGTGTTTTCGCTCAATAAACACTCACAACGCCCGGTCTGGGAATCGAAACCGCGATCCTATGACCGCGGGTCCGCTGCGCCTCCACAGTAAGACATGTAGCGTGTTTTATAATGAACATTTACATAAAAATTCGTACATATTGGCGGTGCTCCAGCATGACCACAGCCTTTGGGCTGAAACATATAAGAGCAATATAAAAGAAATAAAACAAATATCGTTATAGATTATACTAAAGTTAAGTTGTAATATAACTTCATAGGCTAATACTATTTTATATTTTAGTCTGTTATGGCGAAGCTGATATTCAGCTTGGAAAATTCTGCTGGTTGTTTCTTTTTTTAGAAAAGCCAAAGTTGACGGGAAGTTCTAGATGAGTTCTTGGTAGTGGAAGACGCGTACCCTAGTAGCTAGAATACTGAGGTCATGATCGTTAGGCTGTAGCTTCGATTCTTAGACCGGCGTTGCGTTGTTTATTCTTCAGCAAAACTTGTCATCCCACCTTGCTCCCGTCAATTCATGTGAAACTGAACAACAGCAGCGTTATTCCTGCTATAGATTAATGTCCTGTTCAGGGAGGGGTTCTAGTATTGACAATCACCAAAGTACCTCGAAAACTTGAATACACCCTGGTTTCACGAAGCTATAGAACTAGTGAATGAAGGGAGTGTTTATCAGGGAATTATTAGAAATAACGAGAACTAGACAGAAAGTGAATCGCAGGAGGTAGACATCTTGCTAGCTGAGAAGATTACTTTTGCAGGAAAGGTAGAATAGGAAGCAGTTGGCAAAAAACATGTCTGTGCATTTGTGGTGTGTTGGTGAAGGAAGTTTTAGACACACATTCGGATTAGAATTTTTATGTAATCTGAGATGTATTTGTGTTTGTGGTAGAAACGATTGTCCAAGATATTTTCTACAACATTCTAATGAAAGAGAAAGAAAGGAGATAAAACGAAGTTTTGGCAGCTCTTCGGGAGTGAAGATATTTTGGAACTAAAGAGAACACTTGTTTGAGATAAAGCTTTTGTTTATGTCATAATATATGACAGTGGCTTTGTCCCAAATATGTAAATTGCGTGCTTGCTTACGTTGTATCATTGGAGGTCTTCAACTATTCATGGTCAAAGTAGTTTCTTATTTATTTATTGCCCACAAGGGGCTAAACATAGAGGGGACAAACAAGGACAGACAAAGGGATTAAGTCGATTACATCGACCCCAGTGCGCAACTGGTACTTAATTTATCGACCCCGAAAGGATGAAAGGCAAGCTTGACCTCGGCGGAATTTGCACTCAGAACGTAACGGTAGACGAAATACCGCTAAGCATTTCGCCCGGCGTGCTAACGTTTCTGCCAGCTCAAAGTAGTTTCTGAGATGTACTTTCCGAGGATTTACTAATTATTTGATATTGCAGCTTAGAAGCATTAGCGTCGCTGGTTACATTTTTTCAATGTAACCGGTCACTACTTCAGTCGATTTCTGGCAGCGCAAAGAGACAAAGGAATGTCTCTAACTCAATATATACATTCGAAACATATACATACAAACATGCATACATGAAAAATACATATAAACTGGCACTCCGTCGGTTACGACAAGGAGGAATCCAGTTGATCCGACCAACGGAACAGCCTGCTCGAGAAATTAACGTGCAACTATCTGAGCACTCCACAGACATGCGTACCCTTAACCTAGTTCTCGGGGAGAGCCAATCTGGCACAGAATGTGAAAAGCCTGAAAAATACACATATATATGCAAACAAGAATATATATATATACACATACACACGTGCATATATATATTTCTTATGACTACGTTACTTTTCATTTCTATACATGCTGTTTACTTTTAAGACTTGCCAACTGAAAAGAAAATGCTTTGCTGATGAGATCTAATAAGAATAAAACATACCCATTGCTTTAAAGACACGATGCACATAGAGCGGTTATCCGTAGTTGGTTTTCAGAAGACTCCCTTGAAGTACTTGACACCTCCTTCACTTTTGGAGTTGGCATCAACTGCTACAAAGTCAACTGTTCAATCCTCTCTAGAAGTAGAGATAATTTCAATAAATCAAAAGTTTATCTCGTATATTTATTTATTTATTGCTCACAGGGGGCTAAACAAGGACAGACAAATGGATTAAGTCGATTACATCGACCTCAGGACGTAACAGGTACTAACTTTTATATTGTAAGTTTTGGCTAATTTTTGACATGAGGTCATCACTAAATATCATCAAAGACCATGAGTCTAAGAGTATGCAGCACGGAGATCTATTCTGTATCTGATATTTTATTCTGACACAAAATTCGGTTTCCACATGTGGAGAGTATTCCACTAACAGCTGGCTTAGCTTGCAATCAGTATGCATTGTAACTGGTTTTAGCCTGCAGAATTGCATGCAATACACAGAAACTTCGCAATTTTTTAAATGCATTAAAAGTTAAAATTATGTTAACATGCAGTTTGTGTCTAATTACAAGTTAACATGAAATTATAATTTTATTTAAAGTTAGTTAATTAATATGCGATTTAGAAGCAATATATTGAAAGTTGCCATGCAGTTACAATGCAATTAAAAACAAGGAAACTTTCAACTAATATACAATATGTTGCATCTAAGAGAATGAAGATGCAATGTGCAATTGAATACCATATACTGCAGGTTTGTGAATGTATAATACTATAGACGGCTATCTAATGTACAACTATTTAATATACACATTAAGGTACAATGCAGTATATTGTAATGTAGTATACATATGTATTATAATTTAATTAGTTACAATAATGTTGATTAATTATAATAATGTTAATAATGTGAATATCTAACTTGGCAAATGGCGACACATTTTGGGGAGAAAACAATCAGTTGAATCGATCCCAGTATATATATATTATACTCTGGGAATGATCAAAGGTAAAGTTAGCCCCAGCAGAATTTGAACTAAAGATCACAAAATTCCACGCTCTATCAATTTCGCCTTTGCGCTGCTCTATTATGTCACGTTGTAGCTATGTTCATGATGTGACTAGACTGCAATTTAGCGTTCAGTGAGCGGTTAGACTTCAGATGAAATTGGAGAACTTGGATACTTTATATATCATATAAGACTGTAGTTTTACACTTTAGACTGCAAGAGAATATCACATCGATTGACTAATTAGACTGCACACTTCCTGAAGTGTGCAGTGTGACCTATTACTTAACAATTATGTTGAATGTTGACCCTTTAACGAGTAACTTCAATAGAACATTAAGGTAACAGTTTGATAGGTTGACTGTTAATCACTGAAGAATGCAATATAGCAGGCATATTAAAATGCAATGGTAGTGTAAAATTCATAAGCTGTGTGTTATGATGCAGTATGGCGTCAGTCATAGCTGAACATTTTAATTTATCATAGAAAAAATGAAATTGTAAGTTAACAGCAGTGCTGTAACACAGTAAGATTAACTCGTATAGTGTTGAATATCTATAATATTTTATGATTGAAAGTTATGATGTTGCTGCCTGACTAGAATTACAGTTGCAAGTTTCAGTGCTGCAAAGCAACTGAGATAGTGAATCACAGCATTTGTAACTGCAAGTTTCGATGATGCATGATATTTATGACAGCAAATATGTTACTTCACAACAAACGGGTCTATAAGTCACAGTGCAGCATAACATTTGAGACTGCAACTTAAACAGAACATTAGTTTGATATCTGAAACTGTAGAATATAAATGGTCTATTTTATTCTTAATAATGGTTGAATGCAAATATTCATACAAAACCAGAAACGTATTTTATAATTAATGAGTTTTGAAATAATGTAATGGTTAAGTGTATGCTTTGAGGACGCAAGTGAAATAACACAGTAGTTGCAGTAGTAGTAAGGAGACATGCAATGTAACAGTGTGTCGCTGCATCCGCCATTTGTTGGTGACTCCCTACTCCAGGAGGATGACACCTTTCCGCCACTCAGGCAACAACCCTCCAACCCATAGATCTGTTTGGGTAGTCATTGCTGGTGAGGGTTTTACGTGGTCAGAGTGCAAATCCTACCTCAACATCTTGTAGTCGCCTTTTACCACATGCAGAGGAAACGTTGGGTCTATTCTTTAATATGCCGATTCTCACTTTCCATTCACATTTTTAACCATTGCCATTATTTAGCACCTGGTTATTTCTGCTGATTGATCAAACATTTGATCAAAAGAATTCCATCTGTAATTTTCAGCTGTTTAGATATCTAAGATGTATCTAGCCTGTGATTTGCGGAAGCTTTGGTGACTAGTTCTAGTAAATTGAGTGACCTGCAAGAAGCAGTTTACAAGTTACGATCTTTTGTTGGCTTGTTTGTATTTTAGCCAACAAATAAGGTGATGGATTGGTACAAACGGCTGAGCAAAGTAAATATTTTGCATCACTTGGTTTCGCTTCTTATCATTTACAGATCAAATCGTACGGCGATCAACAAAGAAGAAAATACAAATTATATACAGGGAGTGATTCAGAAACCTAGATATGATTGCTTTCCTTCATAAGATCATGACACGCAGAAAATACAGCATTCAATAGCAAGTAAATAGCCTTACTTGACCGACGAAAAGTTTGGTAGAGGATATAAGCGAATGGGATAGGCTAACTTGGATGTAGCACTCTATTTGTTTACCGACTGACAAGAAGATAAAGAGAGGGAGAAAGAGCGAGAGAGAGAGAGAGAGAGAGAGAGAGAGAGAGAGAGAGGACTGTATGTTTTGTGAATCAGAGTTTGTTTCTGTTTGCTTGATCTTTTTTAGTGATTTGATTTGAAGGAAAAAGCTGTGCCTAGAATTCCCAGGACCCCAGGACGAGCAACATCGATCCATTCAACGGCTTCTTAGACACATACCGGTGGGAAGGGGTTCCTATTGAGAGATTGGTGAATGGGGTTCTCTTATCAATCGGATGGCAGTGCTTTGCTTGTTGCTAATTTTAGAGCATTTAAAAAAAAAAAGCTTGTGCGCTCAGTAGCTGCACCTCACCTGATATTGTTACTTCTCGTACTGCAAGGCAAAAATTTTTTCTTTACCACGTTGAGTTGAGCAGAATTTAAAGAACGAAAATAGGAGACCAATGATAGCCTTCTGCATAAGTCATCTCGGACTGCTTAGCTATATTACTCTCCATCTCTGTGTTGATTGCTCTATATTTTTGACATATGTATCAAGTATAATGCCATACGAACACACACATCTTCTTTCAGCTAGTTTGGTATATATATATATACCAGACTTTCTGAGAAACAGTCTAACATACTAAGGTGAACTGATGTCACCAATCCAATTAATAACATACAGTTGAGTAGAAAGATGCCAGCACAGTGAATCTTAAAGTCCAAAGAGAGAGGAAAGGAGCCTCTCTTACTTCAATAGTGGAGTCAATGTAGAAAGTCTTGTGGAGTCAATGTAGAAAGTCTTGTGGAGTCAATGTAGAAAGCCTTGTGGGAGCCAACGAGAGACTCTACGCGTAGGATCGACCAACTAGAAATATCAGACAAATTTACCTCAAAGAACACTCTTCTAGTTTAATAATATATGGTTGTTTGAGTAAATGCAGTCCTGGGTACACTGTCTGAAGAGAACCAAGTGATGGTTACGGATAGAATGCCTTACAACATCGGTCTGTTGCAACATGGTTCATTTGAAGCTAAACAGCATTTGCTTTTGAGTTTATTTATTTATTTATTTAATTTTTTGTTTCCGTTTCCTTTCTGGCAGGGAGTGGTCATGCTGTTGCATTTAGATTTAACCACTCTTTCAACCAATTTTATGCTCATATTCTATCGTCTGTACGTTAGAATGTGTGTGTGTGTGAAGTCGGATGAATGAGACGCGCCTAATAGAGGAATTCTCGAGTTTTCTGGTCGTACATCTGGACATCTTTAACAAGTTAGTAAATGTGAAACATTCTTCAGAGTTTTATTTTTAAAAATGTACGACAGAATTTAGGTTTTGGTGGTGGTTTTGGTGGTGGTTTTGGTG
>NC_142947.1:17026894-17031894 GCF_046866305.1 Octopus bimaculoides
ATTTGTAATAACCTTAAATGATTTATAATAATCTATGATGGTTTGCAATGGCATATAATGACATTCAACGACCTGCAAAGACTTGTGATGACAGGTCACTTAACCTTTTAAGTAATAGCATCTCCAATAAACAGTACGGTTTCGTATAACGTAGTCTTGGATGAATCAGCTTCGCGTGGACTTATTTCTTCTCTAACTCCAACAGACCATCCAAGGTATACCACCCGCACTCAATATACACGTTTATATGAACTCGTTTCAAACTCACTTGTTTGGTTTTACTCACTCTGTTGCTATTGATAGGAGTTAAATGAAACAGGCCAGTTCAGATTTTATGTGTTAGTTATTTCAAAATTATGTGTTCTGTACAGAGACGCAACCCTAAGTCGGTGACAGGATAACAGCTCCTAACATTTTGTTTGGTAGTAGGCTAACTTCATCAGTCAGTCTTCCTGCATCCCGAACTTTATAAGAACAAATAAATGTATATGTGCCACCAAAGTTCACGTTGCTTCGGAAACTGGGATTTGAAGTGGAGTTGAAACAGAGCTGAGATAAATCTTCTCTTAGATAAAACACCTTTCCACCATAGATAATATTGGTTTCAAATTTTGGCACAAGGCCAGCAGTTTCGGGCCAGCAGCTCGCCGCATTTCTTTCATAAGTAATATTACTACATTATAAAGGAAGATGACTAGCAGAACTATTGGAACATAAAGGAAATAGCAAACGGCATTTAGATTAAATTCATCATTTTCTGAGTTCAAATCCTCCTGGCTCAACTTTACTTTTACTCTTTCCGTCAGGGTTGATAATATAATATAAGTTAACAAAATAATTTGTGGTATTTCTTTCGACTTTACGTTCAAATGTCTCCGCGGTCAACTTTGCTTTTCAGGGTCGATAAAATAAAGTACCAGTCAAGTTGATGTAATCAACATCACCTTCTCTCAGAATTGTTGGTCTTGTACTAAAATTAAAAATAATGCTTTTAATGGCTTGCTTTGGATAAAAGAAACAGTCTCGATAGCATTCTCAAGTCCTCTTATACCTGGAGAGAGAGCCGTAACTGACATTGTTCTGTGAACAACTACAAATTAACGGGTTTGAGAAAACCAATGAACTGAACAGAGAAGGAAGTACAAAAGATTGGCTTTATGACGACGAATGGCTAAACGTAGTGGCCGAGGCAAGGTCTAAGAGTGATGGACAGAATATGAGTGACGAAAGGAGCAAAGGCGTATGAATAGAGATGACTCGAATGGTGGTCAGAGCAACAAAGGCTGCTAAAGATGTAGTAACGTGACAGAGTAAGGAAATAGAATACCTGTGTGTAAAACGCTGTCTCTATATTCGTGTGCATGTGTGTGCGCATGCGTGCGTGTATGTGTGTGTGTAGTTTTTGTGTATATGTGTTTGTATGTCCAAGTTTATGAAAACATATGCGCTCATTTCTATGAATAAAGCACATGACTGTGTTTGTACTACGTCTGTATTCACATACGCATGTGTGTGTGTGTGTGTGTGTGTGTGTGTGTTTGCACGAATATCTCTGTCCACATTTCAGTTTATAATTTGCATGTGTTCATCTGTGTGTGTGTGTGCGTGTCTATACCTATTTTAATGTGTGCATTCAAACGTGAATGCGTGCGTATGTATATATGACTAACAGACATCTGTCCGTAAAATAAAATATATTGTAATGGTGGATGTCAGGTCATGTGATACACCCGCGTGGAAATAATGAATCAATAGAAGAATTATGGGTAATATAAACAGACAGGCTGATTCACAGACATACAGGAGTTCATGCACAGATATATGTAGGTAGTTACAAACAAATATATAGAAACACAAGCTGGCATCTAGAAACATACACACACACACGAAAACACATTCATGTGACGTACAATACAGCTAACCACAAATACACATACGCACACACACACACACACACACATACACACACACACTCACACACACACACACACACACTCACTCACACACTTACACACACCCAAAATTCACTGAGGTACACAGACAGCTGGCAAAAGAAATTTCAGACATAATAACTGTATGGGATAACATGGAAAGAGGTAGGGAAGAGTTGAGTTAATGCGGTCACGTGACTAATATTACCGGAAGCGACTCATGTAACCATTTTGTCGTTGCTGCTGCTGTTGATGTCGTCATCGTCGTCGTCGTCATCGTCATCGTCGCTGTTGTTGTCTTTGGTGTGATGGTGATGTTGAGACGAGGGCGGGGAGATGATGGGATGATTGCTTTTTATTATCGATTATATTTTTATTAGTTAATCGAAAGATGCCTTGCGGTATTTATGATGTGTGTTCAATTGTTGCCAAGGTCGGTTTCGCCTTTCAGCCTTCCGGAAGTCATTAAAATAAGTAGCCATTCTCAAAAGATGTAGTCTTGTAATCTATTTTTAGAATCTTTAGGCAATAATATCTCTATGATTTGAGAAAGAATTGGCCGCTACTTCTAGTAGGTCAAATGACCTAGTATAAAATCCCACGTTGCTACTTGTTGGTTCACCAGGGTCAGTCTTATTTGATCAGACTTATGATTAAAATGGTCCAACTAGAACTACCCCAGGTTTTTTTTTCTCAGACACAATATATCCAGGACTACATTACCCAATGTACACATCTTTTAAGAAATAGGGTGTGATTTGATAGAGATTTGGTTGCTATATCTAGCAAATTGTGAGTGATCATATAGACGCTGCTTTGTTATATGCTTGTCTGCTGCTGTTGTTGTTGTTGTCGTTCTTGTTGTTTTTGTTGTTTTTTTAGCCCTACGAAAAACTTGAATATGACCAAAGCAATTCCAACCATAACAATCCTATTTATTTTTAGAAACAATTCGGGCTACATTTGCTAATGTATTTTTCGTCTAAAACAGTAGGAGTTTCATTTGGGAAAGATTTGGCTGCTATTTCTTGCTGGTCTAATTATCATATACATGCAGGCTCTCTCAGGTTATTGTGTGTTTCACAGTGCTTGTCTCAGATTATGGTATCTGACATACTATTGAAGGCTAAAGAGACGTGGCAACTGTTTTGGTCTCTATGAGTTTTCTGGGTCTCTGAGGACTCCTCACAAAATCCAGCCATTGTGCCTATAATGGAGAGGATTATTATTATTATTATTATTATTATTATTATTATTATTATTATTATTATTATTATTGTTGTTGTTGTTATTCTGAAAGACTCTCGGATAGTTCTTAATTACCAGTTATTCTTTACTTGAAAGCAGGTAATAACAAATCTCCAATGGTTTCAAGTAGTACCTTTTCCTGTGACTCAAAGAGACAATACTCTCCTTAGAATGCGAGCTGTATCCAACAATGCTGTCTTCCGGATCACCTCGAGCCTGACAGCAACTCCAATATTCTTAATATGTTTTTCAAAGCCCTTCGAAACTGCTCCTAATGTTCCAATTCATTTCTCGGGATTACCCAGAAAGTGGCACTCCATTACAACCACATTCATTTCTTTCGTCTACCTTCTTTTAACAGTTGCTTGATGACGACTGGGCCCACGCTGCTCACTCGTGGGGCACCTGCCGGGCGAGAGACCTTCACAAGGTGTTCCAGCATCATCCACGCCGTTCTCATTTCTATTTTTACTTGACATTTCAGCACTCATGATGAGGGTTAGTGAATTTTAGGTTGCACAACCACCAGTACTTTTTGCCCCTGACAGGATATCCACCGTAAGATACAGGATTCCTGTAATCCTGGTTTAATCTTTGGAGTTTCCGTCTAGAAGGTGTGTTCAAGCGTTATGCGGTGAGCTGGTAGAATCGTTAGCACGCCGGGTGAAATGTTTAGCGGCATTTCGTCCGTCTTTACGTCCTGAGTTCGAATTCCGCCGAGGTCGACTTTGCCTTTCATTCTTTCGGGGTCGATAACTCAAGTACCAGTTACGCACTGAGGTCGATGAAATCGACTAGTATCTCCCCACCCCAAAAAAATTTCAGGCCATGTACATATGGTAGAAAGGATTATTATTATTATCATTATTATTATTATTATTATCATTATTATTATTATGATTATTATTATTATTATTATTATTATTATTATTATCATTATCCTTATTATTATTATCATTATTATCATTATCATTATTATTATTATTATAATTATTATTATAATCATTATTATTATCATCATCATCATTATTATTATTATTATCATTATTATTATTATTATTATCATTATTATTATTATTATTATTATTATTATTATTATTATTATCATCATCATCATCATCATCATCATCATCATCATCATCATCATTATTATTATTATTATTATTATTATTGTTATTGTTATCATTATTATCATTATTATTATTATTTGAGATGCAGATGTTAATTGCTATGTTTTGCTATTGTTGTTATCATTGGTAGTGAGTGGTGTTAGTGTTCCGGAAGGGAGGTGTCGCTGTTTGTACTGTTATTGTTGTTCGTGTCGTCATTGTTATTCTGGCACATTCATGTCATCGTTCTTTGTTGCAGCCATATCAGCTTTTATTTTTGTTATTGCTATTATTATTTACACTTCTTACAGACGCTGCTGGTGTTGTTGTTGGTGGTGGTGGTGGTAAAGGTGGTGGTGGTGGTGGTGATGGTGGTGGTGGTGGTGGTGGTGATGGTGGTGGTGGTGGTGGTGGTGATGGTGGTGGTGGTGGTGGTGGTGATGGTGGTGGTGGTGGTGTTAAAGGTGGTGGTGGTGGTGGTGGTGGTGGTGGTGGTGGTGAATCTTACTATTGTTATTATTAGCGCCATTACAATTGTAGCTGTTGCTATTGTTCCTGTTGTCTTTATTGTTGTATCTGTTGTATCTTCTGTAATTGTCGTTCTTGTGGTTGTTACAATTGTTATTGTTGTGTCTGTAGTTTAATTAAAATCCATCATCTGTCGACTATAAAATTGTGTGTGTCGGTTGTTTGAAACTACTGTTCCGGAACG
>NC_142947.1:17036894-17041894 GCF_046866305.1 Octopus bimaculoides
TGCATTTTGGAGCTAAACAACAGCATCGACATATGAGGAAACCCCTACACGGATACCTTGTCCTGCTAGAAATAGCTGTGAAATATCACTCAAATCACATTCTTCCATCATAGAACAGAAAGATATTTTCAATAATGTAATGCTGGGTACAACGTGTATGTGAAAACAACGGTTGAGAACACCTTTGATCATAGATCAGTCCTGGCTCAAGATTGACCTGGGGTTAAAAGGCACTAACCAACCAATAACCAATTAGTTTCTATGTGTTTGCTTGATCTGCAAGAAATAGCAGTCAAATTTCCCTCAAATAATACATTACTTTTGTTGGAAATTAAATGACCTACTAGATAATGTAGTCCTTGATATCTCTAAAAGACAAAGTCACTACGAATTCATTCAACCCGCTAGAAAAGACAGCTAAAATTCCCTCAAATCATATTCCTTTGTCTTAAACATTTATTGTAGACCTTCTTACACTTAGCTCTATAGTATTCCTTTAATAAAAAGTGGTGGTCCCGGAATGCTTTTAATAAGTGGCGGTAAATCGGCAGAATCATCAGAGAGTTGACACAATATTTCACGGTATTCGTTCTGACTTTGTGTTCAAGGTTCAAATTCTGCTGGGGTCAACTTAACTTTCATACTTTTGGAGTCAACTATTGGAGTCGACGGTATTAAGTCCCTCAAAATTTCTGGGTTTGTGCCAAAATTAGAAAGAATTACAATTATCATTATTATTTGATGAAAACTCTCAACTTATTTTGCTGGGTATAATGGAAAGTATCACATGTTTACTAGTCATGCTTCAAGAACCCTGCGAATAATTCTTGTAGTTCTAAGCATTGTTGCTTCTTGTCGGTGTTCTATCTTTTCATTTGTACCAATATTTTTGGGTCATGTTAGAGGTTGATTGCCGATACTTCTAAGTGTGCCAATTACTATTAGTATCATGTCTACTCTCCTCATTGACCACAACCTTCGTATTTTCAGCTTCAAATCGTTGTAGTTGTTCAGTTTTTACTTTTTCTCTTTGATCTTCTTGTCACCGGAACATGTTACTTTGATTATTACGCAAATTCTTTCTTTTTTATTCACTACAACAATGTCCGGTTTCCAAATGGTGATTTGATTGACAAAAACTAAACAAAATCGTGCAAATTGCCGTGAATTTTAGTTGTATTCCTGATCAACGCCTCTCCTTCCACTTTCCTTGCAAAGGTTTTGCTTGACACCAGTATGAACGATACTTCTTTATTTCTTACACTGATACAGGAGATCTCAAGTAGGGTGGATATTGGAAATATAACACATTAAATCAACTTAGTATCTTGCAAGTTAGTTTCTGCTATAACATTACATAGTAACTGAATGATGTCAGCTGTCCCAGCCAACTAATGTAGACAGACAGATAGATAGATAGATAGATAGAAAGATAGATAGATAGATAGATAGATAGATAGATAGATAGATAGATAGAGGGAGGTAGGGAGGGAGGTCGAGAGGGACTGACGGATGAATGGTTGGATGGATGGGTACACACCGTATTTCTTGTTTCCTTTTTCTTCAAAACGTATATCTTTAAAATTTCCATACGTCGTTTAAGGTGAATGTTTCGTTTTCCATAATTCAATTTCAAACCACGGGAAGGGTTGTCTATGCTAAACCTACAATATGTTGTTACCGTAAAAATAGACAAAACAAATAAAAGACATTAAGTGCCCAACATAATCTCTATGTCACTAAACTTCTAATAAAACATCTTGATAGTCTATATAAAAGAGCCGAAACCTTGTTATTATTATTTTTGCTTTTCAAAATTTTCAAGACCTCATGAGTGGTTGTTACAGTGTTCGGGCTAAACTTGACAGGTTACTTGAAAAGAAATAAAATACAATATCTCATCCAAAAATAAAGTATTTTAAAAAAATCAAAAAAATATCGACTAGATTGTGGCCGAGAGGTGACAGTTTATTCAAAGTAACCGCCCTCAGCTTCCACCATAACCTCAAGACAGCTCAGGAATCTGGCGCCTGCGGTCGTTACTAACTCTCTGAGAAGATCATTGAACGCCTCCTTGATCTTAGCCACCAATGCCTTTCCAGGTTAATAATCTTTCCCAACCAAAAGAAGCCACCTTCATCAACACATTCTAAATTAAGCAAATATAAAATTTTCTTGAATAATTAAGCCAAATACAAGTATCTACAGATTTGTATAAATGATACAAATTTATTAATACTGTACTGCGCAAAGTATTAATCTGTACAAGTTACCAGTAAACTAATCTGCAGACCGCAGGAATTAGAAGTTCCTTCTCAAAAAGTTAGTGCTGACTTATAAGAGGGTCTAGATCATCAGTGTTCGGAAAGTTGATGTTTTATTACTGCATATAATAGATAATAGAGTCTATACTCTAATATATGTATGTATGTATGCATGTATGTATGTATGTATGCATTATGTATGTATGTATGTGTGTATATATATATATATGTATGTAGGTATGTATGTATATCAATATATATATTGTTATGTCTCAAGCTACTGCTATCTAGCACCTTCGGATGATCTCTACTCAACCGCTACACAACTGCTACTCGACTGCTACTCAACAGCTACTACGGCCAGACTACCTCTATTCATATGTCTTGGGAAATCCTACTTCTTCGCCTGGGGGCGTTGACACAACATATATATACATATATTTGTATATATATGTATGTATATATGTGTGTGTGTGTATATGTGTGTGTGTGTGTGTGTGTGTGTGTGTATTCAGTCCCCACCGCTGCTGGACAACCTGCGTTAGTGTGTTTACGTCCCCGTAAATCAAAGGTGGGCAAAAAAGACCGATAGAATAAGTACCAGGCCTTATATAAAATAAGTACTTAGGTGGATTTGTTCTGCTATAATTCTTCAAGCCGGTGCCCCAACATGGCGGCAGTCTAATGAGTGAAACAAGTAAAAGAATAAGAGACAGAAAGATAAAAGATATTACTGGTAATAGAGTAGCAGAGACTTTGCCTTTTTAACTACTGTCACTGTTCGCCGATCGAATCTTATCGATAACATGCAGAGATCAATTTGTTTTATGCACACAACTGACGTACATACTCTATGTACAGAATGAACACTACCTGTTTAGAAATTAGATGCTTTGTGCATACTTTTCTCAATATATCTTCAGATATATCTTTATGTAAATGTTACGGATTGCATTACAGCATTTTGACCCTGCGGCTGAACACTGTAGCTATTACGACGTCTGTTATATTAAGATATAAGAAAAGATGTGTTTTTTTCACTTTGTATACCAAAAAAGGCATACTTACATATATGTAAGAGTGCGTGTATGTGTTTGCATGTGAGAGAGAGAAAGGAAATGTATGTGTGTGTGTGTATGTGTAGACAAGTAGAGTGGATAAATATGCATATATATAGAGAGAGACAGATAGATACATACATACATACATCGATTGATAAACAGAGAGACAAATAGACAGGCATGTAGACAGACAGGCAGGTAGGCAGAGAGACAGTGACAAAAACATATTTACCAGAATATATGCAATTAGGTAAGGGTAGTTGACACAGAAAAGAGACTTAAGGTCATTTAAAGTAAAGTTAGACAATCAAAATGTCAATGCGCTTAGCCTAAGCAGTGTTCCAGAACATTCCTTTATGGTGGAAATAGGAAATAACATTGAATACAATAGGGAAAATTAACTTAAAATAGTAAAAAAAATATGGACTAAAATGTTACTATTTAGAAAATATTTCAGAAAATTAAAAACAAAAAATCAGAAATGTCAGAAATTTTTAGACAAAAAAAGATAATAAATATAAAAGTAACCTTAAATAATTACGAAAACATTTTGGGCATTCATATGTCTGTCTGTTTGTGTAAATATGAGTTCAGTTACATGGATACATTCATATGTCGAGGGAGGGTCATTATGCCGATAAAAATTTTAATAAACACGCACACTGGTTCAATACCACTTCTCTATTTCCCAGTTAACTATCCACTTGTTTGTTTAATGTGTTGATTGAACAAACAATCAGTTGTTAGTTTTTTTGTGCCAGAGTCTTTCCGTCGTGTGTGTGCGTGTGTGTGTGTGTGTGTGTGTGTGTGTGTGTGTGTGTGTGTGTGTTATGTATTCTAATTCTATGTATTCTAGCAGTACCAATAACCGGTTTTTAAAGCTCAATATATTTGTAATGTACGGGATAATGACCTCATGATGAAGCAATAAGAAGTTAGTCTGGGTGAAAATTCTTTACCGCAGAAACAGTTGTAAGCCAGTGAATGCCATTACGTAACTCCTATTATTTTGCTTTTTATGCATTTATTTATTTATATATACATACCCTGTATACGAAAGACGTACGCAATATTAGGTTACAACGGTCACAAGCTATCAAGCAAGATACTTGAGAAGCTGAATACCGTAGAGGGAGACCATTTCGTATCTCCTGATGTTCGATCAAAGTACTCTACATTTAAAGTGCATAATGTTATGGAGTGCACATGTGCAGTCACAGACACGCGCACACACATGTTCATGCTTTAACATATGTGCATGGCTGTGTGTATATATAGATACATACACACACGCGCATGCACACACGCACGCATATGCACACACACGCACACGCACATATAAATATATGAAACAGATACTGCGAGTTTTGTCTCGCGAGTCGAGTTTCACACCACTGCGATCTTCAGTCGAGAACTGACGTGGAACTAGAGTTGCAGTTACAGTTTCAATAAAAAAAAAAGAAGAAACTCTTCAACATATATGGAGCACTCCTCCAGCATTCGTCTGATTTAAACCTTGTGTGTGTGTGTGTGTGTGTGTGTACAGAATAATAATAGTAATAACAACAACAATAAAAACAAAACACACACATATAGTACTTAGAGTTTTACAGATAAAACACCTGTTGAAGATTACATGTCTACAGTCAGTGCTCCCTTACATGAGAGCTGTTCG
>NC_142947.1:17046894-17061894 GCF_046866305.1 Octopus bimaculoides
ACGAAATAATACCATGATTGTAATTAACACCACTACCACCAGCATTACTACAACTGCTATTAATACCAGCTACACCACTATAGTTTATACCATCATCACCTCTATTACCGTTTTCACCAAACTGTGGAGGGGAAGGGGTGAGGGTGAAACATGTAAATTACCGCCCAAAAGCTATTTCTGATGTTTACAATGTCAACAAACACATATCTGTGTAAACACTGTGATGTGTGTTATTGCGTGTGTGTGTGTGTGTGTGTGTGTGTGTGTGTGAGTGTGTGTGTGTGTGTGTGTGACTGCGTGTCCATGTGTGTATGTGTGTGTGTACGTATATGTGTGCATGTGTCAATGAATGTATACTTGTATTAGTATATATATACACACACACACACACGCAGAGGGACAGACAGACAGACAGGAAGACAGACAGACAGACAGACAGACAGACAGACAGACAGACAGACAGACAGACAGACAGATAGATAGATAGATAGATAGATAGATAGATAGATAGATAGATAGATTTGCGTTGGTAACGAATTGATAACAAGAAACATTTAGGAGTGAAAGGATTCAACACCGCTTGTAAAGACTTATCTATGTATGTGCATATATACTTGCATGCATTTATGGATGTATGAATGTATGTATGTATCTAATCAGTCGGTAGCCTTTGAAGAGATGCAGTTCAGGATATTCATGTTTGCAGCAACAACATTCTCCCAGATGTGACAAAAATAGTAAAACTATTGAGATCAATATCTCTTCAGAGTCTGTTGATATTGTTATTGTTACCAAATCCTAGGTCAAAAGTATGATCATAGAACTGACAATCAAAAACAACTTTTTTTTTGTCTTTCTCTCTTCAGGCATAGCATATATGGAACCTACTCTATTCAATGTCCTCCATTTCTTAAGATAGTATGGTGTGATTTGAGAGAAAAAAAAAAGGCTGTTTTTTCTAACAAGTAAAGAAAATAAAGACGACGTATATTGAGACGTGGCCAAATTGGCAGGGTCATTAGAAAGTCGAATGTAATACTTGTTAGCATTTGTTCCGGCGGTCTGAGGTCAAATCTCCCAGAGGCCAAATTTTTTTTTCATCCGCTTCGTAGTCAATAAATGAAATACCAGTCTAGTTTTCTCCCTCCTTGTTTTCTCTCTTCATGTCGGTGTCATCTATGAGAAAGAATTATTCATGTTACTGGCGTACCAATCCTTATATCACCAATTGTCGATACGAACAAGAATAAAATAATTCGACTGGGTTGTTAATGTTCAAGTCATGTTAGATTTAATCAACATAACATTTGCTTACATACTGAGCGGAATCATTTTTTTGCGGGTGGTGGGGTTGTATTTAATATTTGATTGCTATTACTAGATGGTCGGGCAACCACACAACGAAATTTTTGTTTGCCTAAATGACTGATAATTAACGCAGGCCAGCTTTCAGTCATCAAATAAAAAGTGGTCCAGCCGCGTGAACATCATGATTTTCTGTCGGTCGTAGAGAATCTACGACTAAATTATCTCTGGTTTTTTATAAAACAGGTGTAATATGGTGGGTGGTGAAGACTTGTCCGCTATGTCTAACAGGTTTCATACATTGTACACATTTTGCTTTTGGAGTTACTATGATACATTTGAGAGATGATTGTTCTGATTTTGCCTGAATGTATTTAGATATATATCTATGTGTATGTGCCTATGTTCATATGCAGGCTTGTGTGTGTGTGTGCGTGCGTGTGTGTGTGTGGGGGGGGGGGGGGTAACTATATATACATATATTCATAAAGTTCTGCGTCTATGAATTATTAAAAGTCACACACGATAAATTTTTAAATTATTAAAATTTCTTTCGCAGACAGAGATGAAAAACAAACATCAACCCTAAGTAAAAGAAAAGGGGTGGGGGAATATAGTTTAGGATATTCAAAATAATTTTACATTTAATATATGTAAAATTATTTTGAATATCCTAAACTATATTTCGAAAGTGAAAGACAGTTATTGATACGTGTTTCGGACTCTTTTTGCCACATCAGTATAGCAGTGTCCTTTTCATCACAGAACAGATATAAACAATTTAACGTTTACTAAAAGAATTTAGGTGGAGGCACAGTGGCGCAGTAGCCCAGTGGTTAGGGCAGCGGACTTGCGGTCGGAAGATCGCGGTTTCGATTCCCAGACCGGGCGTTGTGTGTGTTTATTGAGCGAAAACACATAAAGCTCCACGAAGTTCCGGCAGGGGGTGGTGCCGACCCCTGTTGTACACTTTCTCTCACTCTTTCTTCCTTTTTCTTGAGTAACGCTGCGATGGACTGGCGTCCCGTCCAGCTGAGGGGAGCAGGTCCGCCATAGAAACCGGGAAACCGGGCCCATGAGCCTGGCTGGGCTTTAAAAGGGCGAAGAATAAATGAATCTAGCATATCTTTGGTCAATATTAATTTGCATAATTAGAACTAAAAACGGTTAAAAGAAAGTAACTCAAATGAGCCAGTGGCATGAATTTGTATAGCAAAAATAGACAGTGTGCTAAGTATACCCTCACGGGCAGAGAAGGGTGATTGTATGTATGCATGCATTTACGCATATATACGTATGTATATATGCACGTATGTATTCACGTATGAGCTCATGCAGTTGGTAAGTATGAATATATGTATGTGTGTGCGTAGCCTCTTGGTTACGTGTTCGGCCCAGGGTCACAAGGTCGTGGGTTCACTTCTTGAATCAGGTGTGGTGTCCTTGATCAAGGCAATTAATTTCATGTTACTCGAGTCTACTCAACAAAAATGAGTATTAACCGGGTGCCATTGTAGCACTCTCTGGTCACATTGTGACTGTTCTGTCATGTCAACGGTGAGCGGTCTAAAAAGTGTACATGTCTGCTTGCGATTACATAAGCACTTAAAAGAATTATTCAAAGTCTTGTACAAGTTACCAAGCCATACTAGTTCTAGAGTTAAGGCTTACTGAACTGTGCAGTACTGTGTTAAACAAATCCATCTATAAGGCATCGAAACTGTGATGATATCTTTTGGTCGATAACTTATGAGGGATGAGCGTGTCTATGTCCTTTGTGCGTTTTTCCTGTTTTCTGTATGTTACTTCGTCGTCCGACTGAGCCACATTTTACTTTGTATGTGCGTGCGCATGTGTGTGTGTGTGTGTGTGTGTGTGTGTGTGTGTGTGTGCGTGCGTATATGTTTAAAGATAGATTGATCGGATGGAAGGTTGGATGGCATATTAAACAGATAAATCGATCGGCAGCCAGATAGATAGATAGATAGACAGATAGACAGACAGAGATAGAGATACATACATACATACATACATACATGAAGAGAGACAGATAGACAGACTGACAGACAGACAGACAGAAACAGAGTGAGGGACAGATTGAAAGAGCGAGGGACAGAAAGAGAGAGAGAGATCTATTCTGTGGCTAGACAGCAATCTTGCTCTCATCAATGTTTGTTCACATATGAATAAAAGCCATTCCGTGTGATTTCATCGTCCATGGCGAATGTAGCGCCATTCTTGTGCATGCTGGGATTGTTTTACATTAGACATATATTCAATTGCCACTAAGAACAATCTACAACAACAACAACAACACTAACAACAACAACAACAACAACAACAACAACAACAACAACAACAACAACAACAGTATCGACTATAACAATGGCAACACGAACAATAACAACAATACCAAATACAACGGTAATTACTATTTCGAATGTTTTCAAATATAAAATATACTTCAAAGCTTTGTGCTTGTTTGTTTATATACAAACCAGACACACACACACACACACACACACACACACACACACACACACACACACACACACACACACATACACACACACACACACGTACGTACATACATACATACATACATACATACATACAAGTAAACACACGCATATATATGTATGAATACAGGCATTCTGTATGTATATAAATATGTATGTATGTACCTGTATGTGTGTGTGCATGTATGTATGTATGTATGTATGTATGTATGTATGTATGTATGCATTAGACGTATCAGTGCATTGACTGATATATACATCGTCATATATAGTTCTGTAGACATGTGTGAAAATGCTTCAATTTTAATTTGCGTGACTAACTTATATTTTATATCTTATAATGCATTGCATGCATTATTTGTGAGTGAATATACGCACATGCAGACACGTCTATATCTATCTATCTATCTATCTATCTATCTATCTATCTATCTATCTATCTATCTATCTATCTATCTATCTATTTATCTATACACATACGAGTATAACTTTTATCTTTATCTTTCATCTTGTTTCGGCCATTTAGATTGCGGCCATGTTGCGGATTCGCTTTGAAGAGTTAGTCGAATAAATCGACTTATTTTAAAGTCTGGTACTTATTCTATCGGTCTTTTTGGTCGAACCGCTATGTAAGAGGAACGTAAACAAATCAACTTCGGTTGTCAAGCGGTAGCGGGGCACAAACTGAGATACGATGAGACACACATACATATATATATATATTTATATATATACACATATATACACATATATACACACACATACTCACACACACACACACACACACGCGCACACATATACACGATAGGCTTCTTTCAGTTTCTGTCTACCGAACCCAACAAGCCTTTAGTCGGCCCGAGAGAGAGCTATGTGGCTTGGAAGCAAATTTCTATTCACCCAACCACACCTGCTTATATACATATATATATATATACATATACATATGTGTGTGTGTGTGTGTGTGTGTGTGTGTGTGTGTGTGTGTGTGTGTGTACATATATGTACATACATATGTATATGGGTGTATGTCTGTGTTTGTATCTGTGTGAGGATAGCATAATTTATTGCATGATGTTGAAAACATTTTTGTATTCGACTGGTGCACCAATCTCCAAGAATAAAACCTAATGGATCGCAAGCGGTAACGATTAGATAGATAATTATCATAAACACTCATACACACACACATGCACAGACGTGTGTATATATGTATGGATATATGTATGTATGTGTGTGTGTGTTTGTATGTGTATGTATGCATGTATATATGTATGTATATGTGTGTGTGAGTGTGTGTAAGTATGTCATACATAACCATGTATAAGAAAATATACACAAATATTTGCGCCCATTTCTTTATGTTTTACACATATTTGTATAAGAAGTCACCACACACACAAACACTCACACACACACACACATACACATACACATATGTTGTGTGTGAGTGTGTATGTTAGTATTGCCGTTACATTCTGAGTTCAAATTCCGCCGAGGTCGACTTTGTCTTTCATCCTTTCGAGGTTGATTAAATAAGTACCAGTTACGCACTGGGGTCGATGTAATCGACTGAATTCTTTTGTCTGTCCTTGTTTGTCCCCTTTATGTTTAGCCCCTTGTGCGCAATAAAGATATATATATATATATATATATATATATATATATATGCATAAATATGGTGTGTGGATGCGCAGTGGCCCAGTGGTCGCAGGATCACGGTTTCGATTCCCAGACCGAGCGTTGTGAGTGTTTATTGAGCAAAAACACCTAAAGCTCCACGAGGCTCCGGCAGGGGGTGCTGGCGAATCCTGCTGTACTCTTTCAACACGATTTTCTCTCACTCTTTCTTACTGTTTCTGTTGTGCCTGTATTTCAAAGGGCCAGCCTTGTCACACTCTGTGTCATGCTGAATCTCCCCCAGAACTGCGTTAAGGGTACACGTGTCTGTGGAGTGCTCAGCCACTTGCACGTTAATTTCACGAGCAGGCTGTTCCGTTGATCGGATCAACTGGAACCCGTGTCGCTGTAACCGACAGAGTGCCACGTAATATAGTCCTATTTGCAACAAATCAAAATTGTGTTGCTAGGAATAACTGAGCGTAGCGAAACATCTTTTTCATAGCATAAAACCTTAGGTATTTTGTTACAAACAAGACACTCTACATAAAATAGTACTAACTCTGAAATGTATTGAAATGTATTACTCCGCTGTATGTTATATGTGTGTGCATAAGTTATTGTGTCTTACGAGGGTCATTATACCAAATTATATTTTTCCAATCGGTTAAATGTCTAACGGACTAACTGATTGAAAGTTTGTGCGTATATATATATATGTATATACACATGTATACATACGTACATACATACATACATACATACATACATACATACATACATACATACATAAGTGTGTGTGTTATTATGTACATGTTCATGTTACCGTGATAGATGAATCATACAAGTGCATTCGGGCTGGGACTATTTCTTTAGTCCGAGTTCATCTGACATTTAGTGAAATAAGTCCGCCATATTGTTACCGTCTGCCACTTATGTTTTAAATGGCGGGTGAGCAATTAACGTCGATGCCAATGAGATATTTGTGAAAAAGCAGTTTAGCTTTTGATGTGAAGTGAACGGAAAATGGAGAAAGAAGATAGAAGGAATGAAACAACATAGGAAATGAAAATAAAAACAAAGAATTACATCTTGATATTAGATTTAATGGCGGGATTTGGGAAATAGATTTGGGAAAATAGTGGTTTTTGTTTCATAATGCCACATATTCATCTGTTAGATGAAAAAATTAATATTTAATATAAACCACACGCACATCACTCTTCTGTCTCACTATCTTTCTGTCCCTATCTTTCTTTCTCTCTCAACTCTCTATCTATCTCTTTGCATATGTATATATGTATATATATATATATATATATATATATATATATATATATATATATAGAGAGAGAGAGAGAGAGAGAGAGAGAGAGAGGGAGAGAGATACACATACAAACGCTATATATATATGCTATATATATATGCATATATATATATATACTATTATGTATGTATGTATACATACATACATACATACATACATACATACATACATACACACTTATGTTTATAATAATCATTCTCACTTTGTATCTCGATAAAAATTCATGTATAATGATATACAAGCACGAATACATATGTATGTGTGTATATATGTGTGTGTGTATGTGTATGCATATATATACATACATGCATACACGCATACACGCATACATACATATATAGATACATGCATACACACAAAAAAAAATCGTATTGAATTATTTGATAAAAGCTAAAGATTTATTTTAATGATAAACTATGTGCTGATTCGTTTTTGTTTATGATATTGATGCTGATGACGATAATGTTGATGAGAAAGATGATATGTAGATTCTGAATGGGTGTGTTTGGTTTTGTGTCGTTTATCTACAATGCATATCAAAGGATGGAACATCAGATTTCGGTAGATGAACCAGATATACTCGATACAATGGTAGTTTTGCTAATGGTTGTAGATACGATGGTGGCAGTGGTATTCGTAGTGATCGTAGTCGTAATTATGGTGGTATTTGTTGTTTAACTTCAAGTCAGCTCTGATTGAGCAGACTCGTGAGGAAAGACACTCCAGACATGCCCACCACTTTTTTTATTATTATTTTCTCCTGTGTGCAAGGAATCCAGGATTAAATTATTCGATATATTTTTTGTTTTTTTTTCAAAGAACCCCGTGCGTAATTTGAGGGACATTTGACAGTTATTTCTAGCCGGTCGAGTCAGTCTCCTTCGATGCCTTTATTTGAGATGGCGGCGGCAGTGGTAGTTTCGGTGTGTATGAATGTGAATGTGCGTGCGTGTGTACGTGTGCATGTGTTTTGACCTTCCGATATCACCATAAAACATCAACTGTAGTAGTAGTAGTAGTAGTAGTAGTAGTAGTAGTAGTAGTAGTAGTAGTAGTAGTAGTAGTAGTGACGGGTGCAATGGTAAGTCTTTCCGACATTTACCCAATTCTTCAATGCTACAAAGATATTCTTCGTAGGAGAGCACTATGAACTCGTCTTCTGTTTATCGATCGCCCACAGGAAGATAAAATAGGAGTATTCGAACTTCGAACATAAAAAGTACCATCACTAAATACCGCAAAACATTTTTTTATATATATATATCGACACTCTAACTTCTAGTGAATGGGTTTCATCGATTCTATTGATACCCTATACGTTCCTGGTAGCTATTTTATCTAAATATATTACATATAGTTAACACTAACCTACATATTTTTTAACAAAATTCCCGAATCAAATATCTAGCAACTTTGAGACTGGAAGTGGTCCGGATTTCTAGATTCTCCGGGGTTTTTTTTCTTTTTTTTTTAAGGCAGCCTAAATATATGCTTGGAATATTGAAATATATTATGAAAAACAAAGAGCTAACTTGTATTTAACATATTCAAGTTAATAAACTTCTAAAACAGGAACTGTTTGATGTCTATTAATCTAGCATACTATATCATAAATGTGTTGCAAACAACTCGCACATGTAAGTGCTACCAGTCGAGAACTCCGCATACCGGAAACCAGCAAGTATATGGGGTCATCAGGAGAGAATGCGCGCCGTTTCGGGGCCTACCTCCCGACGAGATATATATACCTCTGTATATATATCATATATATATATTATGATGTTTGTAGGATGAAAATTTAACAAAGAAAAGTAAAGAACATGACTTTATTTAACAAATACAGGTACAAATTAATACACTGTAGAGTATGTTTAATCTTTATCAAAACTATTCTTAACACACCGTATGCAAGTTAACCAACTTCAAAAACAGGGTCTGTTTACTTAATAGAGTGTGCAATATACTGCACAATATTGCACAATATTGCACGTTATTTCTGGATTTCTGGGAGCCGGTTAAGAGGTCGGGTACTGTACAAATAGAATCCTTGAGTCATTGACTTTTAACGATTTATTCGTTTAAATCTATTTATTTTTCATGCCAATTCTTGTGTTTAGTCCCCCCCCCCCACCCTTTTTTTTTATCACTACTTAGTCGCTTTTGCTGTCGGCTATGTTTCGTTAAGTAAGTCTGGAGTTTTCTACCGTAATTTCAGTCAAAAGCATTAGAACAATACTAGCCTCGGAACTGTTTTTCTGTCTTTCTAAATTTTTTGTCATGTTCGGTGCATTGAATCTATTAACTCTAGCATAACTACTTCATCGACCCTGGCACAATTTCAACTCGGAGCGTAACTAAACTAAATTATCCCAACGGAATTTTGTTCGTTATTCTGTTTCAGCCACTTCACCGCCATTGTAGTAGTAGTAGTAGTAGTAGTAGTAGTAGTAGTAGTGGTGGTGGTGGTGGTGGTGGTGGTGGTGGTGGTGGTGGTGGTGGTGGCGGCGGCGGCGGCGGTGGTGGTGGTAGTAGTAGTAGTAGTAGTAGTAGTAGTAGTAGTAGTAGTAGTAGTCAAGCATCGGCATAAGGGTCAGATATTTGATGGGTCGGGAAAGAGTCGCTTTAATTAACCACAGTAATTTACCGAACCTGGAGAGATGAAAGGCAAATTTGACCCCGGCGGAATTTAATTCGAGAACGTAAAAGGGTGTAACTAAATACCACAAGGCCTTTGCCTGTTAATCTACCGATTATGTCAGTACACCACCCTCCTAGTAATAATTATAATAATAGTTTTACTAAGAGTATGTTTGTGTGTGTTTGTGTGTTTGTATGTGTATGTGTGTGCGTGCATAGATATACATATATATGTGTGTGCGCATTGATATACATATGTGTGTGTATGTATGTATGTAGTGAGAGAGAGAGAGAGAAGGGGAGACAGAGAGAGAAAGAGAGGCACATAATCTTAGGCAGTTAAACCTTTTTCAGCTAAGATATTCAATCACGATGAGTGCACCGCGATTCAACTGGTAGTCGGTGCTATAATTTTTATGTCTATGTGAATTAAGGAAAAAGAAAATATGGAATATTTAACGCATTTTTTACTCGCGGGACATTTAAATGTTTCGTTGACTATTCACATCGGCAAGGCCCAATTGAACAAAAAAAGGCATCTATGCGTCTATTCCCAAAACAATAGAGAAGTTGTTGACGCTATAAATAGTTGATACACAAATGAAACAGGTATACACAAAAGAACGAAATGGTCACTTTATATGTGGTCGTGATATAATCATTTCCAATTAAAGGTACAAGACCTGGG
The DNA here is from genome assembly GCF_046866305.1 of Octopus bimaculoides. NCBI lineage: Eukaryota > Metazoa > Mollusca > Cephalopoda > Octopoda > Octopodidae > Octopus > Octopus bimaculoides. Next base: position 17,056,988 of record NC_142947.1, read on the forward strand.
ATTCGGAGGCGAAGGGCTGGTCGATTACATCGACCCAGTGCTCAACTGCTACTTATTTTATCGATGTCATTGAAATTTTAAGTCAGAATGTAAAGCCGGAAGTAATGTTGCTAAGCATGTTATCCGGCACGCTAACGATTCTGCCAGATGGCCGCCTTCGGGAAATAATAAATGAGAAAAATATTTCCTCAATACTCTACTGGGGAAAATAGACGTCGGGTCGCTTAACTTATATGCCAGAAGCTATACACTAAATAGATGCACTTTATCCTAGGCAGTACAATCTTAGTTCATCTAAGCGAGAAATTCAATCATTGAGAATGCACAACCACTCAACACGTTGCAGTTCCTATATATACATATATGTGTCTGTTTGCGCGTGCGTGTGCGTGTGCGTGTGTGGTAAGGCTTCAACAAGTAGAATAGCACTCGATCAGCTATATGTATATGTATATATATATATATATATATATATATATATATATATATATATATATATATATATATATATATATGTATATATATAATTTAGAGAAAAGATTAGTAGTAGATTATATTATTATATTATATTATATTATCATATATACACACACATATATATATATATATATATATATATATATATATATATATATATATATATATATATATATATATATATATATATATATATGTATATATATATATATATCATCATCATCATCATCATCATCATCATCATCATTATCATCATCATTATTATTATTATTATTATTATTATTATTATTATTATTTGGGCTGCGAGCTGGCAGAATCGTTAGCACTCCGGGGGAAATGCTTAGCGGCATCTCGCCCGTCTTTACGATCTGAGTTCAAATTCGGCCAAGGTCTACTTTGTCTTTCGTCCTTTCGGGGTCGATAAAACAAGTGCCAGTTGAATACACGGGTCGATGTTGTCGACTCATCCCATCTCCCAAAATTGCTGCCCCTGTGGCAAAATTTGAAACTATTGTTGTTGTTGTTGCTGTTGTTGTTGTTGTTAGGACGTCAAGCTGGCTGAATCGTTAGCACGCCGGGCGAAATGCTTGGCGGTATTTCGTCTGTCTCTATGTTCTGAGTTCAAATTCCGCTGAGGTCGACCTTTGCCTTTCATCCTTTCGGGGTCGATTAGATAAGTACCAGTTACGCACTGGGGTTGATGTAATCGATTTAATCCCTTCCCCAACATTTGAGGCCTTGTGCTTCCAGTAGAAAGGATTATTATTATTGTTGTTGTGGTTATTATTATTATTATTATTATTATTATTATTATTATTATTATTATTATTATTATTATTATTATTATTGTTGTTGTTGTTGTTGTTATTATTAGGGCGGCGAGCTGGCAGAATCGTTAGCACGCCGGGCAAAATGCTTAGTGGCATATCGTCCGTCTTTGCGTTCTAAATTCAAATTCCACCGAGGTCGACTTTGTCTTTCATCCTTTCAGGATCGATTAATTAAGCACCAGTGAAACACTGTGGAGTTGATGTAATCGACTTGTTCCCCTCCCAACAAATCTCATGCCTTGTGCTTTTCGTAGAAAGGATCATTATTATCATAACTACTACTACTACTACTACTACTACTACTACTACTACTACTACTACTACTATCATTATTAAGACGATAAGCTGGCAGAATCGTATAAGCTGGCAGGTCGGGAAAAATGCTAGGCAGCGTTTCTGACGGCTCTTTACGTTCTGCATTCAAATTAAGCCGAAGTCTACTTTCCCTTTAATCTTTTCGGAGTCCAGGGGATAAAATACCAGTCAAGCACCGGTCAACGTAATCGATTTGCCCCACTTCCCCAACAATTGTTGGTCTTGTGCCAGAATTTCAAACCAGGTTTGCAGCCATGTTTGCTGGAACACTATCTTCAATGGTATTTCAATCAGCCATATCGATCCCAGGAATCTTTTTCGTTTGGTTCTTAATTTAACGATCAGTAATTAAGCTAAGTTACCCTCATTTACACAACACTGGATTTTACTGTGGCTACCATAATAACTATAGATATATAGATAGATAGATAGATAGATAGATAGATAGATAGATAGATAGATAGATAGATAGATAGATATGGGCGGGGGACGTAGGTATGTATGAATGTGTGTATGTGCGTGCACGAGTGTATGTCTGTGTGTATGTGTGTATGTGTGCTAAAGCGAGAGAGAGAGAGAGAGGGAGAAGAGATGTGTGTGTAAGTATGTTATCTCTACGTGTGATGATCAAATCCTTAGGAGAGAGAGCAGTTGAATATAGTAAGACAAGTAAGACAATATACTGGTGTATTGCGTCCAATATCCGACTTCCTCTGGTTAAGTTAATGTCAACATATTTAAGAAAATAAACATTGAAAAGCTAAATAAAAAAAAAAGAGGTGAAGAAAAACAAGAAACCAATATTAGTGAATGAGGATTATTGTTTCCATTTTTTCCAGTAAGTACGAGAAATAAATTTGTATATGTTTACGCCTCACTCTGACCTCATCATCGAAATAACCTTCACCACAGTTGCAAAAGCAGTGACGAATGAAACTCTAATTAAAATATGTAAATTGTTTAATTGTTGGTGTAGGAAAATACATGACTTGTGAAAAATTAAATAATCAAAAGACGCCATTTGTATAGTTACAAAATATATAGATAAGCTAGCGTTAACTCATTTAATGCATGAAGTAATAGAAAAACTAACAAGAAATGCGGCAAGAGCAGAAGTAGAAAGATAGCAGTCAATGATTACTAGCATTAATTTTATTTTACAACTAAACTGGGATGAAAAATCCTGCCATGTTTCAATATTGTTTTTACCTCATCAGCAAAAGAGAAACGTCCGTATGCTTGCCTAATTAATATGAGCAGATGTGAATTAATATGAGCAGATATGAATTAATATGAACAGATATGAATTAATGTGAACTGAGCCGGTGAGTGTTAATCTTCAACGGATATGGTTAGGGAAATATGATGTCACCATCTGACCATTGAAAATAGTTCTCCGAACGGTATTCTATCAGCTCTAATGGTCCCAAGGATAGTACTGTATAAATTTATTGAAGTTTCGTAAGTTAGTAGCTCTGGGTTGAAATCCTCCTCTGGGTGGTGGCTGGTGAAAAAATTTAGGCGGTGTCCTATTACAGCATACCAGGGTTATCGTTCTTGAATGTCTTCATGGAAGTGACATCGTTTAATAACAGTTTCTTATATAGGTCGATAATGTTTGGTTGGCGTTCGGATTACTTAACCAAGGCTGGCATGGTGGTATGTTTGGATTGATCATTGTTGCCAAAATATAGCTACTGTTGCTTTAGTAGTTATTCTTGCTTCTGATCTTGCTGCTGTTATCGCTAGAGTTGTTATAGTTGTTCATCAGTACCAGGACAGCCTTCAGCTTTTGGGATGTCAATGCTTATATTTTTGTCATGGGTCTTTCCTTTTCCTTTTTCTGCAGATAGGGTGTGATTCAGGAGATTTGGTAGCCATTTTTAGCAGGCCGTGTGACCAAGTGTAGGATCCTTAGTTGGCTCAATGTTGCATCACTGTAGCCTAATATGCTGCTGCTGCTGCTACTACTACTACTGCTGCCTCTGTACTTGTTGCTGACAATGGCGATGACGGTGTTGGCGATGTTGATGGTGGTGTTGTTGGTGATGGTGAGGTTAAGGAAAAGAGTTATGCTGGCTTTGTTCCAATAATGTATCCGTCTTGTGTTTGTATGCGTGTGCGTATACACACACACACACACACACACACACACACACACATATATATATATATATATATATATATATATATATATATATATATATATATAAACAAATAGTAAATGAGTATGTATGTATGTATGTATATATGTATGTATAACTATTATCGTTTACTAATATGTATGTGTATATAGAAGCATATATGTTTCTTTGCATGGGTTTGCATACATATGGTCAAATTATTTTCATCTAGTTGAATTAATATATACACTAATTCTTACACATCAGTATATATGTATATATACGCACACACACATGCACACACACAAACACACACACACACATGCACACACACACACACACACACAAATATAAATGAGTCATTATTCACGCTTTAAGTAATGAAGCTAATTTGTACTTAAACGTCAAGTGTAGTATTGTGTTTTTGGCAGCCATTGTTACTACTTGATATTGCGGCTAATGTTAGTGTTGTTGTTGTTGTTGTTATTGTTGTTCTTATTATCATTGTTGTTGATGTCAGAGTTGTTGATGATGAGCATGATGATGTTGGTAGTAATGGAAATCGCTTTTAATGCTATCGATGACGATGCTGGTGGTGGCGGTGGTTGTACTGGCGGTCGTGGTGGTACAGCTGTGGTTGTGCCAATTGTTTCTGTAACGATTTCATGGGGAGTCATTTTAATAAATAATTTTATTTATTTATTTTTCGCCCTTCTTACTGTTGATACTGTTGTTGCTGCTGTTTTTGTTTTTTGTTTTTTTGTTGTTTTTTTTTCCTTATTGTTGTACTGTTTCGTTTTCTTACCAGTTGTAATTGTTATTTCAGTTGTTGTTTCTGTTGTAAGTGATGTTGTGTTTGTTGTCGCTGATGCGGCTACTGCTTCTCCTATTGATAATGGTTATCATAGTGTTTATTTGTTCTTTTTTTTTTTTGTTTGGGGTGGGTTTGATTCTTGTTTGTTTTTGATTGAAGTACTTTTGTTGTGGTTTTGGTAGTGCTACTACTGCTGATAATAATCGTACTTGGATGCTAAGATTAACGGTGGTTGAAATGTCTTTGTGCTAGTAATGCTGTGTGTACGTCTGTGTGTGTCTGTGTCTGTGTTTTTGTCTGTGTCTGTGCGTGTGTGACGTCATTATAGTAAAGGTGAGGTAGTTCCTG